>NW_026781494.1:0-286932 GCF_030144855.1 Hypanus sabinus | reverse complement strand
GGGTGGGGTATGGATGGAGCATCATGGACGTAGCCTAAAAATGCTCTCACACCCTCTCCCTCCATCCTTTACTGCATTCCCCCCCCCCCCACAGTTATTACTCTGAACAGGAGTGCTGAGAAGGTCATGTCCTCAGCACCCTCCTCTACTCCCTCAGGCCTCACAGGCAGTAAGGTCGTACTCACAGAAGCTGCAGAGGGCTGTACGCCCGGGCAGTTCCATCAGCATCGATGGCATCGTCCTTCATCGGCGGTGGAAAGGGTGAGCAGCTTCAACTGCACCAAGCAGCTCCGCTTCATTAGGAGTTTCAGGAGATCTGGCATGTCATCAAGACTTCCTGCAAATGTCCCCCACATGGGGAGCATTCTGACTCTGCCTGGTATGCTAGGTCCAGTACTCGAGATCGCAAGAAGCTGCAGAGGGCTTCAGAACGTCTTCAAAAAGTCATGATTCAACCAGCTGGCAAACCATCACTGAGCACCTACCACCCAGGACAAGCCCTCTTCTCATTACTACCACCAAGGACAAGCCCTCTTCTCATTACTACCCTCCAGGACAAGCCCTCTTCTCATTACGACCATCCGGGACAAGCCCTCTTGTCATTACCACCACCCAGGACAAGCCCTCTTCTCATTACTACCGTCCAGGACAAGCCCTCTTCTCATTACTACCGTCCGGGACAAGCCCTCTTGTCATTACTACCGTCCGGGACAAGCCCTCTTCTCATTACTACCATCCGGGACAAGCCCTCTTCTCATTACTACCACCCAGGACAAGCCCTCTTCTCATTACTACCACCCAGGACAAGCCCTCTTCTCATTACTACTCTCCAGGACAAGCCCACTTCTCAATACTACCGTCCGGGACAAGCCCACTTGTCATTACTACCGTCCGGGACAAGCCCTCTTCTCATTACTACCGTCCAGGACAAGCCCTCTTCTCATTACTACCATCCAGGACAAGCCTTCTTCTCATTACTACCATCTGGGACAAGCCCTCTTCTCATTACTGCCACCCAGGACAAGCCCTCTTGTCATTACTACCCTCCAGGACAAGCCCTCTTCTCATTACTACCGTCCGGGACAAGCCCTCTTGTCATTACTACCATCCAGGACAAGCCTTCTTCTCATTACTACCATCTGGGACAAGCCCTCTTGTCATTACTACCGCCCGGGACAAGCCCTCTTCTCATTACTACCATCCGGGACAAGCCCTCTTCTCATTACTACCACCCAGGACAAGCCCTCTTGTCATTACTACCATCCGGGACGAGCCCTCTTCTCATTACTACTCTCCAGGACAAGCCCTCTTCTCATTACTACCCTCCAGGACAAGCCCTCTTCTCATTACTACCCTCCAGGACAAGCCCTCTTCTCATTACTACCGTCCAGGCCAAACCCCCTTCTCATTACTACCCTCCAGGACAAGCCCTCTTCTCATTACTACCCTCCAGGACAGGCCCTCTTCTCATTACTGCCCTCCAGGACAAGCCCTCTTCTCATTACAACCATCTGGGGCAAGCCCTCCTCTCATTACTACCGTCCAGGACATGCCCTCCTCTCATTACTACCCGCCAGGACAAGCCCTCTTCTCATTACTACCGTCCAGGACAAGCCCTCGTCTCATTACTACCACCCAGGACAAGCCCTCTTCTCAATACTACCGCCCAGGACAAGCCCTCTTCTCATTACTACCGTCCAGGACAAGCCCTCGTCTCATTACTACCACCCAGGACAAGCCCTCTTCTCATTACTACTGCCCAGGACAAGCCCTCTTCTCATTACTACCGTCCAGGACAAGCCCTCTTCTCATTACTACCCTCCAGGACAAGCTCTCTTCTCATTACTACCCTCCAGGACAAGCCCTCTTCTCATTACTACCCTCCAGGACAAGCCATCCTCTCATTACTACCGTCCGGGACAAGCCCTCTTCTCATTACTACCCTCCGGGACAAGCCCTCTTCTCATTACTACCCTCCAGGGCAAGCCATCCTCTCATTACTACCGTCCGGGACAAGCCCTCTTCTCATTACTACCCTCCAGGACAAGCCCTCTTCTCATTACTACAGTCCAGGACAAGCCCTCTTCTCATTAATACCCTCCAGGACAAGCCCTCTTCTCATTACTACCGTCCAGGACAAGCCCTCTTCTCATTACTACCCTCCAGGGCAAGCCATCCTCTCATTACTATCATCCGGGACATGCCCTCTTCTCATTACTACCACCCAGGACAACCCCTCTTCTCATTACTACCCTCCAGGACAAGCCATCTTCTCATTACTACCATCCAGTACAAGCCCTCTTGTCATTACTACCCTCCAGGACAAGGCCTCTTGTCATTACTACCGTCCGGGACAAGCCCTCTTGTCATTACTACCCTCCAGGACAAGCCCTCTTGTCATTACTACCCTCCAGGACAAGCCCTCTTGTCATTACTACCATCCAGGACAAGCCCTCTTGTCATTACTACCGTCCAGGACAAGCCCTCTTCTCATTACTACCATCCGGGACAAGCCCTCTTCTCATTACTACCCTGCAGGACAAGCCCTCTTCTCATTACTACCCTCCAGGACAAGCCCTGTTCTCATTACTACCGTCCAGGAGAAGCCCTCTTGTCATTACTACCATCCGGGACAAGCCCTCTTGTCATTACTACCGTCCGGGACAACCCCTCTTCTCATTACTGCCGTCCGGGACAAGCCCTCTTGTCATTTCTACCACCCAGGACAAGCCCTCTTCTCATTACTACCGTCCGGGAGAAGCCCTCTTCTCATTACTACAGTCCGGGACATGCCCTCTTCTCATTACTACAGTCCAGGACAAGCCCTGTTCTCATTACTATCGTCCACGACTAGCCCTGTTCTCATTACTACGACCCAGGACAAGCCCTCTTATCATTACTACCCTCCAGGACAAGCCATCTTCTCATTACTACAGTCCAGGACAAGCCATCTTCTCATTACTAACCTCCAGGACTAGCCCTCTTCTCATTACTACCATCCAGTACAAGCCCTCTTCTCATTACTACCATCCAGGACAAGCCCTCTTCTCATTACTACCATCCAGTACAAGCCCTCTTCTCATTACTACCCTCCCGGACAAGCCCTCTTCTCATTAATACCCTCCAGGACAAGCCCTCTTCTCATTACTACCCTCCAGGACAAGCCCTCTTCTCATTACTATCATCCAGGACAAGCCCTCTTCTCATTAATACCCTCCAGGACAAGCCCTCTTCTCATTACTACCATCCAGGACAAGCCCTCTTCTCATTACTACCCTCCCGGACAAGCCCTCTTCTCATTAATACCCTCCAGGACAAGCCCTCTTCTCATTACTACCCTCCAGGACAAGCCCTCTTCTCATTACTACCATCCAGGACAAGCCCTCTTCTCATTACTACCCTCCAGGACAAGCTCTCTTCTCATTATTACCCTCCAGGACAAGCCCTCTTCTCATTACTACCCTCCAGGACAAGCCCTCTTCTCATTACTACCATCCAGGACAAGCCCTCTTCTCATTACTATCGTCCAGGACTAGCCCTCTTCTCATTACTACCCTCCAGGACAAGCCCTCTTCTCATTACTACCATCCGGGACAAGCCCTCTTCTCATTACTACCCTGCAGGACAAGCCCTCTTCTCATTACTACCCTCCAGGACAAGCCCTCTTGTCATTACTACCATCCAGGACAAGCCCTCTTGTCATTACTACCATCCAGGACAAGCCCTCTTGTCATTACTACCGTCCAGGACAAGCACTCCTCTCATTACTACCATCCGGGACAAGCACTCTTCTCATTACTACCCTGCAGGACAAGCCCTCTTCTCATTACTACCCTCCAGGACAAGCCCTCTTCTCATTACTACCGTCCAGGAGAAGCCCTCTTGTCATTACTACCATCCGGGACTAGTCCTCTTGTCATTACTACCGTCCGGGACAACCCCTCTTCTCATTACTGCCGTCCGGGACAAGCCCTCTTGTCATTACTACCACCCAGGACAAGCCCTCTTCTCATTACTACCGTCCGGGAGAAGCCCTCTTCTCATTACTACAATCCGGGACAAGCACTCTTCTCATTACTACAGTCCGGGACATGCCCTCTTCTCATTACTACAGTCCAGGACAAGCCCTCTTCTCATTACTATCGTCCAGGACTAGCCCTGTTCTCATTACTACCACCCAGGACAAGCCCTCTTATCATTACTACCCTCCAGGACAAGCCATCTTCTCATTACTACAGTCCAGGACAAGCCATCTTCTCATTACTACCCTCCAGGACTAGCCCTCTTCTCATTACTACCGTCCAGGACTCGCCCTCTTCTCATTACTATCGTCCAGGACTCGCCCTCTTCTCATTACTACCCTCCCGGACAAGCCCTCTTCTCATTAATACCCTCCAGGACAAGCCCTCTTCTCATTACTACCCTCCAGGACAAGCCCTCTTCTCATTACTATCATCCAGGACTAGCCCTCTTCTCATTACTACCATCCAGGACAAGCCCTCTTCTCATTACTACCCTCCCGGACAAGCCCTCTTCTCATTAATACCCTCCAGGACAAGCCCTCTTCTCATTACAACCGTCCAGGACAAGCTCTCTTCTCATTATTACCGTCCAGGACAAGCCCTCTTCTCATTACAACCGTCCAGGACAAGCTCTCTTCTCATTATTACCGTCCAGGACAAGCCCTCTTCTCATTACTACCCTCCAGGACAAGCCCTCTTCTCATTACTACCCGGCAGGACAAGCCCTCTTCTCATTACTACCATCCAGGACAAGCCCTCTTCTCATTACTACCCTCCAGGACAAGCCCTCTTCTCATTACTACCATCCGGGACAAGCCCTCTTCTCATTACTACCATCCGGGACAAGCCCTCTTCTCATTACTACCATCCGGGAGAAGCCCTCTTCTCATTACTACTGTCCAGGAGAAGCCCTCTTCTCAATACTACCCTCTGGGACAAGCCCTCTTCTCATTACTACCCTTCAGGATAAGCCCTCTTCTCATTACTACCACCCAGGACAAGCCCTCTTCTCATTACAACCACCCAGGACAAGCCCTCTTCTGATTACTACCCTCCAGGACAAGCCGTCTTGTCATTACTACCACCCAGGACAAGCCCTCTTCTCATTACTACCGTCCGGGACAAGCCCTCTTCTCATTACTACCATCCGGGACAAGCCCTCTTCTCATTACTACCGTCCAGGAGAAGCCCTCTTCTCAATACTACCCTCCGGGACAAGCCCTCTTCTCATTACTACCCTCCGGGACAAGCCCTCTTCTCATTACTACCACCCAGGACAAGCCCTCTCCTCATTACAACCCTCCAGGACAAGCCCTCTCCTCATTACAACCCTCCAGGACAAGCCCTCTTCTCATTACTACCATCCGGGACATGCCCTCTACTCATTACTACCCTCCAGGACAAGCCCTCTTCTCATTACTACAATCCGGGACATGCCCTCTACTCATTACTACCCTCCAGGACAAGCCCTCTTCTCATTACTACCCTCCAGGACAAGCCCTCTTCTCATTAATACCCTCCGGGACATGCCCTCTACTCATTACTACCGTCCGGGACAAGCCCTCTTCTCATTACTACCCTCCAGGACAAGCCCTCTTCTCATTACTACCGTCCGGGACAAGCCCTCTTCTCATTACTACCGTCCAGGACAAGCCCACTTCTCATTACTACCATCCGGGACAAGCCCTCTTGTCATTACTACCGTTCGGGACAAGCCCACTTCTCATTACTACCGTCCAGGACAAGCCCTCTTCTCATTACTACCTTCCAGGACAAGCCCTCTTCTCATTACTACCCTCCGGGACATGCCATCTTCTCATTACTACCGTCCAGGACAAGCCCTCTTCTCATTACTATCATCCGGGACATGCCCTCTTCTCATTTCTACCATCCAGGACAAGCCATCTTCTCATTACAACCATCCAGGACAAGCCCTCTTCTCATTACTACCGTCCAGGACAAGCCCTCTTCTCATTACTACCGTCCAGGACAAGCCCTCTTCTCATTACTACCCTCCAGGACAAGCCCTCTGCTCATTACTACCATCCAGGACAAGCCCTCTTCTCATTACTACCCTCCAGGACAAGCCCTCTTCTCATTACTACCACCCAGGACAAGCCCTCTTCTCATTACTACCACCCAGGACAAGCCCTCTTCTCATTACTACCGTCCGGGACAAGCCCTCTTCTCATTACTACCGTCCGGGACAAGCCCTCTTCTCATTAATACTCTCTGGGACAGGACCTCCTCTCATTACCACCCTCCAGGACAAGCTCTCTTCTCATTACCACAACCCAGGACAAGCCCTCTTCTCATTACTGCCCTCCAGGACATGCCCTCTTCTCATTACTACCCTGCAGGACATGCCCTCTTCTCATTACTACCACCCAGGAGAAGCCCTCTTCTCATTACTACCGTCCGGGACAAGCCCTCTTCTCATTACTATCGTCCAGGACTCGCCCTCTTCTCATTACTATCATCCAGGACTAGCCCTCTTCTCATTACTACCATCCAGGACAAGCCCTCTTCTCATTACTACCCTCCCGGACAAGCCCTCTTCTCATTAATACCCTCCAGGACAAGCCCTCTTCTCATTACTACCCTCCAGGACAAGCCCTCTTCTCATTACTATCATCCAGGACTAGCCCTCTTCTCATTACTACCATCCAGGACAAGCCCTCTTCTCATTACTACCCTCCCGGACAAGCCCTCTTCTCATTAATACCCTCCAGGACAAGCCCTCTACTCATTACAACCGTCCAGGACAAGCTCTCTTCTCATTATTACCGTCCAGGACAAGCCCTCTTCTCATTACTACCCTCCAGGGCAAGCCCTCTTCTCATTATTACCCTCCAGGACAAGCCCTCTTCTCATTACTACAGTCCGGGACAAGCCCTCTTCTCATTACTACCTTCCAGGACAAGCCCTCTTCTCATTACTACCCTCCGGGACATGCCATCTTCTCATTACTACCGTCCAGGACAAGCCCTCTTCTCATTACTATCATCCGGGACATGCCCTCTTCTCATTTCTACCGTCCAGGACAAGCCATCTTCTCATTACTACCATCCAGGACAAGCCCTCTTCTCATTACTACCGTCCAGGACAAGCCCTCTTCTCATTTCTACCGTCCAGGACAAGCCCTCTTCTCATTACTACCCTCCAGGACAAGCCCTCTGCTCATTACTACCATCCAGGACAAGCCCTCTTCTCATTACTACCCTCCAGGACAAGCCCTCTTCTCATTACTACCACCCAGGACAAGCCCTCTTCTCATTACTACCACCCAGGACAAGCCCTCTTCTCATTACTACCGTCCGGGACAAGCCCTCTTCTCATTACTACCGTCCGGGACAAGCCCTCTTCTCATTAATACCCTCTGGGACAGGACCTCTTCTCATTACTACCCTCCAGGACAAGCCCTCTGCTCATTACTACCATCCAGGACAAGCCCTCTTCTCATTACTACCCCCCAGGACAAGCCCTCTTCTCATTACTACCACCCAGGACAAGCCCTCTTCTCATTACTACCACCCAGGACAAGCCCTCTTCTCATTACTACCGTTCGGGACAAGCCCACTTCTCATTACTACCGTCCAGGACAAGCCCTCTTCTCATTACTACCTTCCAGGACAAGCCCTCTTCTCATTACTACCCTCCGGGACATGCCATCTTCTCATTACTACCGTCCAGGACAAGCCCTCTTCTCATTACTATCATCCGGGACATGCCCTCTTCTCATTTCTACCGTCCAGGACAAGCCATCTTCTCATTACAACCATCCAGGACAAGCCCTCTTCTCATTACTACCGTCCAGGACAAGCCCTCTTCTCATTACTACCCTCCAGGACAAGCCCTCTGCTCATTACTACCATCCAGGACAAGCCCTCTTCTCATTACTACCCTCCAGGACAAGCCCTCTTCTCATTACTACCACCCAGGACAAGCCCTCTTCTCATTACTACCACCCAGGACAAGCCCTCTTCTCATTACTACCGTCCGGGACAAGCCCTCTTCTCATTACTACCGTCCGGGACAAGCCCTCTTCTCATTAATACTCTCTGGGACAGGACCTCCTCTCATTACCACCCTCCAGGACAAGCTCTCTTCTCATTACCACAACCCAGGACAAGCCCTCTTCTCATTACTGCACTCCAGGACATGCCCTCTTCTCATTACTACCCTGCAGGACATGCCCTCTTCTCATTACTACCACCCAGGAGAAGCCCTCTTCTCATTACTACCGTCCGGGACAAGCCCTCTTCTCATTACTATCGTCCAGGACTCGCCCTCTTCTCATTACTATCATCCAGGACTAGCCCTCTTCTCATTACTACCATCCAGGACAAGCCCTCTTCTCATTACTACCCTCCCGGACAAGCCCTCTTCTCATTAATACCCTCCAGGACAAGCCCTCTTCTCATTACTACCCTCCAGGACAAGCTCTCTTCTCATTATTACCGTCCAGGACAAGCCCTCTTCTCATTACTACCCTCCAGGGCAAGCCCTCTTCTCATTATTACCCTCCAGGACAAGCCCTCTTCTCATTACTACAGTCCGGGACAAGCCCTCTTCTCATTACTACCTTCCAGGACAAGCCCTCTTCTCATTACTACCCTCCGGGACATGCCATCTTCTCATTACTACCGTCCAGGACAAGCCCTCTTCTCATTTCTACCGTCCAGGACAAGCCATCTTCTCATTACTACCATCCAGGACAAGCCCTCTTCTCATTACTACCGTCCAGGACAAGCCCTCTTCTCATTACTACCGTCCAGGACAAGCCCTCTTCTCATTACTACCCTCCAGGACAAGCCCTCTGCTCATTACTACCATCCAGGACAAGCCCTCTTCTCATTACTACCCTCCAGGACAAGCCCTCTTCTCATTACTACCACCCAGGACAAGCCCTCTTCTCATTACTACCACCAAGGACAAGCCCTCTTCTCATTACTACCCTCCAGGACAAGCCCTCTTCTCATTACGACCATCCGGGACAAGCCCTCTTGTCATTACCACCACCCAGGACAAGCCCTCTTCTCATTACTACCGTCCAGGACAAGCCCTCTTCTCATTACTACCGTCCGGGACAAGCCCTCTTGTCATTACTACCGTCCGGGACAAGCCCTCCTCTCATTACTACCATCCGGGACAAGCCCTCTTCTCATTACTACCACCCAGGACAAGCCCTCTTCTCATTACTACCACCCAGGACAAGCCCTCTTCTCATTACTACTCTCCAGGACAAGCCCACTTCTCATTACTACCGTCCGGGACAAGCCCTCTTGTCATTACTACCGTCCGGGACAAGCCCTCTTCTCATTACTACCGTCCAGGACAAGCCCTCTTCTCATTACTACCATCCAGGACAAGCCTTCTTCTCATTACTACCATCTGGGACAAGCCCTCTTCTCATTACTGCCACCCAGGACAAGCCCTCTTGTCATTACTACCCTCCAGGACAAGCCCTCTTCTCATTACTACCGTCCGGGACAAGCCCTCTTGTCATTACTACCATCCAGGACAAGCCTTCTTCTCATTACTACCATCTGGGACAAGCCCTCTTGTCATTACTACCGCCCGGGACAAGCCCTCTTCTCATTACTACCATCCGGGACAAGCCCTCTTCTCATTACTACCACCCAGGACAAGCCCTCTTGTCATTACTACCATCCGGGACAAGCCCTCTTCTCATTACTACTCTCCAGGACAAGCCCTCTTCTCATTACTACCCTCCAGGACAAGCCCTCTTCTCATTACTACCCTCCAGGACAAGCCCTCTTCTCATTACTACCGTCCAGGCCAAACCCCCTTCTCATTACTACCCTCCAGGACAAGCCCTCTTCTCATTACTACCCTCCAGGACAGGCCCTCTTCTCATTACTGCCCTCCAGGACAAGCCCTCTTCTCATTACAACCATCTGGGGCAAGCCCTCCTCTCATTACTACCGTCCAGGACATGCCCTCTTCTCATTACTACCCGCCAGGACAAGCCCTCTTCTCATTACTACCGTCCAGGACAAGCCCTCGTCTCATTACTACCACCCAGGACAAGCCCTCTTCTCAATACTACCGCCCAGGACAAGCCCTCTTCTCATTACTACCGTCCAGGACAAGCCCTCGTCTCATTACTACCACCCAGGACAAGCCCTCTTCTCATTACTACTGCCCAGGACAAGCCCTCTTCTCATTACTACCGTCCAGGACAAGCCCTCTTCTCATTACTACCCTCCAGGACAAGCTCTCTTCTCATTACTACCCTCCAGGACAAGCCCTCTTCTCATTACTACCCTCCAGGACAAGCCATCCTCTCATTACTACCGTCCGGGACAAGCCCTCTTCTCATTACTACCCTCCGGGACAAGCCCTCTTCTCATTACTACCCTCCAGGGCAAGCCATCCTCTCATTACTACCGTCCGGGACAAGCCCTCTTCTCATTACTACCCTCCAGGACAAGCTCTCTTCTCATTTCTACCGTCCAGGACAAGCCCTCTTCTCATTAATACCCTCCAGGACAAGCCCTCTTCTCATTACTATCATCCGGGACATGCCCTCTTCTCATTACTACCACCCAGGACAACCCCTCTTCTCATTACTACCCTCCAGGACAAGCCATCTTCTCATTACTACCATCCAGTACAAGCCCTCTTGTCATTACTACCCTCCAGGACAAGGCCTCTTGTCATTACTACCGTCCGGGACAAGCCCTCTTGTCATTACTACCCTCCAGGACAAGCTCTCTTCTCATTACTACCGTCCGGGACAAGCCCTCTTGTCATTACTACCGTCCAGGACAAGCCCTCTTGTCATTACTACCCTCCAGGACAAGGCCTCTTGTCATTACTACCGTCCGGGACAAGCCCTCTTGTCATTACTACCCTCCAGGACAAGCTCTCTTCTCATTACTACCGTCCGGGACAAGCCCTCTTGTCATTACTACCGTCCAGGACAAGCCCTCTTGTCATTACTACCATCCAGGACAAGCCCTCTTGTCATTACTACCGTCCAGGACAAGCCCTCTTCTCATTACTACCGTCCAGGACAAGCCCTCTTCTCATTACTACCCTGCAGGACAAGCCCTCTTCTCATTACTACCCTCCAGGACAAGCCCTCTTCTCATTACTACCGTCCAGGAGAAGCCCTCTTGTCATTACTACCATCCGGGACAAGCCCTCTTGTCATTACTACCGTCCGGGACAACCCCTCTTCTCATTACTGCCGTCCGGGACAAGCCCTCTTGTCATTTCTACCACCCAGGACAAGCCCTCTTCTCATTACTACCGTCCGGGAGAAGCCCTCTTCTCATTACTACCATCCGGGACAAGCACTCTTCTCATTACTACAGTCCGGGACATGCCCTCTTCTCATTACTACAGTCCAGGACAAGCCCTGTTCTCATTACTATCGTCCACGACTAGCCCTGTTCTCATTACTACGACCCAGGACAAGCCCTCTTATCATTACTACCCTCCAGGACAAGCCATCTTCTCATTACTAACCTCCAGGACTAGCCCTCTTCTCATTACTACCATCCAGTACAAGCCCTCTTCTCATTACTACCATCCAGGACAAGCCCTCTTCTCATTACTATCGTCCAGGACTCGCCCTCTTCTCATTACTACCATCCAGGACAAGCCCTCTTCTCATTACTACCCTCCCGGACAAGCCCTCTTCTCATTAATACCCTCCAGGACAAGCCCTCTTCTCATTACTACCCTCCAGGACAAGCCCTCTTCTCATTACTATCATCCAGGACTAGCCCTCTTCTCATTACTACCATCCAGGACAAGCCCTCTTCTCATTACTACCCTCCCGGACAAGCCCTCTTCTCATTAATACCCTCCAGGACAAGCCCTCTTCTCATTACTACCGTCCAGGACAAGCTCTCTTCTCATTATTACCGTCCAGGACAAGCCCTCTTCTCATTACTATCGTCCAGGACTAGCCCTCTTCTCATTACTACCCTCCAGGACAAGCCCTCTTCTCATTACTATCATCCGGGACATGCCCTGTTCTCATTACTACCACCCAGGACAACCCCTCTTCTCATTACTACCCTCCAGGACAAGCCATCTTCTCATTACTACAGTCCAGGACAAGCCATCTTCTCATTACTACCATCCAGTACAAGCCCTCTTGTCATTACTACCCTCCAGGACAAGCCCTCTTGTCATTACTACCGTCCGGGACAAGCCCTCTTGTCATTACTACCCTCCAGGACAAGCTCTCATCTCATTACTACCGTCCGGGACAAGCCCTCTTGTCATTACTACCGTCCAGGACAAGCCCTCTTGTCATTACTACCCTCCAGGACAAGCCCTCTTGTCATTACTACCATCCAGGACAAGCCCTCTTCTCATTACTACCGTCCAGGACAAGCACTCCTCTCATTACTACCATCCGGGACAAGCCCTCTTGTCATTACTACCCTCCAGGACAAGCTCTCATCTCATTACTACCGTCCGGGACAAGCCCTCTTGTCATTACTACCGTCCAGGACAAGCCCTCTTGTCATTACTACCCTCCAGGACAAGCCCTCTTGTCATTACTACCGTCCAGGACAAGCACTCCTCTCATTACTACCATCCGGGACAAGCCCTCTTCTCATTACTACCATCCGGGACAAGCCCTCTTCTCATTACTACCCTGCAGGACAAGCCCTCTACTCATTACTACCCTCCAGGACAAGCCCTCTTCTCATTACTACCGTCCAGGAGAAGCCCTGTTGTCATTACTACCATCCGGGACTAGTCCTCTTGTCATTACTACCGTCCGGGACAACCCCTCTTCTCATTACTGTCGTCCGGGACAAGCCCTCTTGTCATTACTACCACCCAGGACAAGCCCTCTTCTCATTACTACCGTCCGGGAGAAGCCCTCTTCTCATTACTACAATCCGGGACAAGCACTCTTCTCATTACTACAGTCCGGGACATGCCCTCTTCTCATTACTACAGTCCAGGACAAGCCCTCTTCTCATTACTATCGTCCAGGACTAGCCCTGTTCTCATTACTACCACCCAGGACAAGCCCTCTTATCATTACTACCCTCCAGGACAAGCCATCTTCTCATTACTACAGTCCAGGACAAGCCATCTTCTCATTACTACCCTCCAGGACTAGCCCTCTTCTCATTACTACCATCCAGTACAAGCCCTCTTCTCATTACTACCATCCAGGACTCGCCCTCTTCTCATTACTATCGTCCAGGACTCGCCCTCTTCTCATTACTACCCTCCCGGACAAGCCCTCTTCTCATTAATACCCTCCAGGACAAGCCCTCTTCTCATTACTACCCTCCAGGACAAGCCCTCTTCTCATTACTATCATCCAGGACTAGCCCTCTTCTCATTACTACCATCCAGGACAAGCCCTCTTCTCATTACTACCCTCCCGGACAAGCCCTCTTCTCATTAATACCCTCCAGGACAAGCCCTCTTCTCATTACAACCGTCCAGGACAAGCTCTCTTCTCATTATTACCGTCCAGGACAAGCCCTCTTCTCATTACTACCCTCCAGGACAAGCCCTCTTCTCATTACTACCCGGCAGGACAAGCCCTCTTCTCATTACTACCATCCAGGACAAGCCCTCTTCTCATTACTACCCTCCAGGACAAGCCCTCTTCTCATTACTACCATCCGGGACAAGCCCTCTTCTCATTACTACCATCCGGGACAAGCCCTCTTCTCATTACTACCATCCGGGAGAAGCCCTCTTCTCATTACTACTGTCCAGGAGAAGCCCTCTTCTCAATACAACCCTCTGGGACAAGCCCTCTTCTCATTACTACCCTTCAGGATAAGCCCTCTTCTCATTACTACCACCCAGGACAAGCCCTCTTCTCATTACAACAACCCAGGACAAGCCCTCTTCTGATTACTACCCTCCAGGACAAGCCGTCTTGTCATTACTACCACCCAGGACAAGCCCTCTTCTCATTACTACCATCCGGGACAAGCCCTCTTCTCATTACTACCATCCGGGACAAGCCCTCTTCTCATTACTACCGTCCAGGAGAAGCCCTCTTCTCAATACTACCCTCCGGGACAAGCCCTCTTCTCATTACTACCCTCCGGGACAAGCCCTCTTCTCATTACTACCACCCAGGACAAGCCCTCTCCTCATTACAACCCTCCAGGACAAGCCCTCTTCTCATTACTACCCTCCGGGACAAGCCCTCTTCTCATTACTACCACCCAGGACAAGCCCTCTCCTCATTACTACCCTCCAGGACAAGCCCTCTTCTCATTACTACCCTCCAGGACAAGCCCTCTTCTCATTAATACCCTCCGGGACATGCCCTCTACTCATTACTACCGTCCGGGACAAGCCCTCTTCTCATTACTACCCTCCAGGACAAGCCCTCTTCTCATTACTACCGTCCGGGACAAGCCCTCTTCTCATTACTACCGTCCAGGACAAGCCCTCTTCTCATTACTACCATCCGGGACAAGCCCTCTTGTCATTACTACCGTTCGGGACAAGCCCACTTCTCATTACTACCGTCCAGGACAAGCCCTCTTCTCATTACTACCTTCCAGGACAAGCCCTCTTCTCATTACTACCCTCCGGGACATGCCATCTTCTCATTACTACCGTCCAGGACAAGCCCTCTTCTCATTACTATCATCCGGGACATGCCCTCTTCTCATTTCTACCGTCCAGGACAAGCCATCTTCTCATTACAACCATCCAGGACAAGCCCTCTTCTCATTACTACCGTCCAGGACAAGCCCTCTTCTCATTACTACCGTCCAGGACAAGCCCTCTTCTCATTACTACCCTCCAGGACAAGCCCTCTGCTCATTACTACCCTCCCGGACAAGCCCTCTTCTCATTAATACCCTCCAGGACAAGCCCTCTTCTCATTACTACCGTCCAGGACAAGCTCTCTTCTCATTATTACCGTCCAGGACAAGCCCTCTTCTCATTACTATCGTCCAGGACTAGCCCTCTTCTCATTACCACCCTCCAGGACAAGCCCTCTTCTCATTACTATCATCCGGGACATGCCCTGTTCTCATTACTACCACCCAGGACAACCCCTCTTCTCATTACTACCCTCCAGGACAAGCCATCTTCTCATTACTACAGTCCAGGACAAGCCATCTTCTCATTACTACCATCCAGTACAAGCCCTCTTGTCATTACTACCCTCCAGGACAAGCCCTCTTGTCATTACTACCGTCCGGGACAAGCCCTCTTGTCATTACTACCCTCCAGGACAAGCTCTCATCTCATTACTACCGTCCGGGACAAGCCCTCTTGTCATTACTACCGTCCAGGACAAGCCCTCTTGTCATTACTACCCTCCAGGACAAGCCCTCTTGTCATTACTACCATCCAGGACAAGCCCTCTTGTCATTACTACCGTCCAGGACAAGCACTCCTCTCATTACTACCATCCGGGACAAGCCCTCTTCTCATTACTACCATCCGGGACAAGCCCTCTTCTCATTACTACCCTGCAGGACAAGCCCTCTTCTCATTACTACCCTCCAGGACAAGCCCTCTTCTCATTACTACCGTCCAGGAGAAGCCCTCTTGTCATTACTACCATCCGGGACTAGTCCTCTTGTCATTACTACCGTCCGGGACAACCCCTCTTCTCATTACTGTCGTCCGGGACAAGCCCTCTTGTCATTACTACCACCCAGGACAAGCCCTCTTCTCATTACTACCGTCCGGGAGAAGCCCTCTTCTCATTACTACAATCCGGGACAAGCACTCTTCTCATTACTACAGTCCGGGACATGCCCTCTTCTCATTACTACAGTCCAGGACAAGCCCTCTTCTCATTACTATCGTCCAGGACTAGCCCTGTTCTCATTACTACCACCCAGGACAAGCCCTCTTATCATTACTACCCTCCAGGACAAGCCATCTTCTCATTACTACAGTCCAGGACAAGCCATCTTCTCATTACTACCCTCCAGGACTAGCCCTCTTCTCATTACTACCATCCAGTACAAGCCCTCTTCTCATTACTACCATCCAGGACTCGCCCTCTTCTCATTACTATCGTCCAGGACTCGCCCTCTTCTCATTACTACCCTCCCGGACAAGCCCTCTTCTCATTAATACCCTCCAGGACAAGCCCTCTTCTCATTACTACCCTCCAGGACAAGCCCTCTTCTCATTACTATCATCCAGGACTAGCCCTCTTCTCATTACTACCATCCAGGACAAGCCCTCTTCTCATTACTACCCTCCCGGACAAGCCCTCTTCTCATTAATACCCTCCAGGACAAGCCCTCTTCTCATTACAACCGTCCAGGACAAGCTCTCTTCTCATTATTACCGTCCAGGACAAGCCCTCTTCTCATTACTACCCTCCAGGACAAGCCCTCTTCTCATTACTACCCGGCAGGACAAGCCCTCTTCTCATTACTACCATCCAGGACAAGCCCTCTTCTCATTACTACCCTCCAGGACAAGCCCTCTTCTCATTACTACCATCCGGGACAAGCCCTCTTCTCATTACTACCATCCGGGACAAGCCCTCTTCTCATTACTACCATCCGGGAGAAGCCCTCTTCTCATTACTACTGTCCAGGAGAAGCCCTCTTCTCAATACAACCCTCTGGGACAAGCCCTCTTCTCATTACTACCCTTCAGGATAAGCCCTCTTCTCATTACTACCACCCAGGACAAGCCCTCTTCTCATTACAACAACCCAGGACAAGCCCTCTTCTGATTACTACCCTCCAGGACAAGCCGTCTTGTCATTACTACCACCCAGGACAAGCCCTCTTCTCATTACTACCGTCCGGGACAAGCCCTCTTCTCATTACTACCATCCGGGACAAGCCCTCTTCTCATTACTACCGTCCAGGAGAAGCCCTCTTCTCAATACTACCCTCCGGGACAAGCCCTCTTCTCATTACTACCCTCCGGGACAAGCCCTCTTCTCATTACTACCACCCAGGACAAGCCCTCTCCTCATTACAACCCTCCAGGACAAGCCCTCTCCTCATTACAACCCTCCAGGACAAGCCCTCTTCTCATTACTACCATCCGGGACATGCCCTCTACTCATTACTACCCTCCAGGACAAGCCCTCTTCTCATTACTACAATCCGGGACATGCCCTCTACTCATTACTACCCTCCAGGACAAGCCCTCTTCTCATTACTACCCTCCAGGACAAGCCCTCTTCTCATTAATACCCTCCGGGACATGCCCTCTACTCATTACTACCGTCCGGGACAAGCCCTCTTCTCATTACTACCCTCCAGGACAAGCCCTCTTCTCATTACTACCGTCCGGGACAAGCCCTCTTCTCATTACTACCGTCCAGGACAAGCCCTCTTCTCATTACTACCATCCGGGACAAGCCCTCTTGTCATTACTACCGTTCGGGACAAGCCCACTTCTCATTACTACCGTCCAGGACAAGCCCTCTTCTCATTACTACCTTCCAGGACAAGCCCTCTTCTCATTACTACCCTCCGGGACATGCCATCTTCTCATTACTACCGTCCAGGACAAGCCCTCTTCTCATTACTATCATCCGGGACATGCCCTCTTCTCATTTCTACCGTCCAGGACAAGCCATCTTCTCATTACAACCATCCAGGACAAGCCCTCTTCTCATTACTACCGTCCAGGACAAGCCCTGTTCTCATTACTACCGTCCAGGACAAGCCCTCTTCTCATTACTACCCTCCAGGACAAGCCCTCTGCTCATTACTACCATCCAGGACAAGCCCTCTTCTCATTACTACCCTCCAGGACAAGCCCTCTTCTCATTACTACCACCCAGGACAAGCCCTCTTCTCATTACTACCACCCAGGACAAGCCCTCTTCTCATTACTACCGTCCGGGACAAGCCCTCTTCTCATTACTACCGTCCGGGACAAGCCCTCTTCTCATTAATACTCTCTGGGACAGGACCTCCTCTCATTACCACCCTCCAGGACAAGCTCTCTTCTCATTACCACAACCCAGGACAAGCCCTCTTCTCATTACTGCCCTCCAGGACATGCCCTCTTCTCATTACTACCCTGCAGGACATGCCCTCTTCTCATTACTACCACCCAGGAGAAGCCCTCTTCTCATTACTACCGTCCGGGACAAGCCCTCTTCTCATTACTATCGTCCAGGACTCGCCCTCTTCTCATTACTACCATCCAGGACAAGCCCTCTTCTCATTACTACCCTCCCGGACAAGCCCTCTTCTCATTAATACCCTCCAGGACAAGCCCTCTTCTCATTACTACCCTCCAGGACAAGCCCTCTTCTCATGACTATCATCCAGGACAAGCCCTCTTCTCATTACTACCATCCGGGGCAAGCCCTCTTCTCATTACTACCATCCAGGACAAGCCCTCTTCTCATTACTACCCTCCCGGACAAGCCCTCTTCTCATTAATACCCTCCAGGACAAGCCCTCTACTCATTACAACCGTCCAGGACAAGCTCTCTTCTCATTATTACCGTCCAGGACAAGCCCTCTTCTCATTACTACCCTCCAGGGCAAGCCCTCTTCTCATTATTACCCTCCAGGACAAGCCCTCTTCTCATTACTACAGTCCGGGACAAGCCCTCTTCTCATTACTACCTTCCAGGACAAGCCCTCTTCTCATTACTACCCTCCGGGACATGCCATCTTCTCATTACTATCATCCGGGACATGCCCTCTTCTCATTTCTACCGTCCAGGACAAGCCATCTTCTCATTACTACCATCCAGGACAAGCCCTCTTCTCATTACTACCGTCCAGGACAAGCCCTCTTCTCATTACTACCGTCCAGGACAAGCCCTCTTCTCATTACTACCCTCCAGGACAAGCCCTCTGCTCATTACTACCATCCAGGACAAGCCCTCTTCTCATTACTACCCTCCAGGACAAGCCCTCTTCTCATTACTACCACCCAGGACAAGCCCTCTTCTCATTACTACCACCCAGGACAAGCCCTCTTCTCATTACTACCGTCCGGGACAAGCCCTCTTCTCATTACTACCGTCCGGGACAAGCCCTCTTCTCATTAATACCCTCTGGGACAGGACCTCTTCTCATTACTACCCTCCAGGACAAGCCCTCTGCTCATTACTACCATCCAGGACAAGCCCTCTTCTCATTACTACCCCCCAGGACAAGCCCTCTTCTCATTACTACCACCCAGGACAAGCCCTCTTCTCATTACTACCACCCAGGACAAGCCCTCTTCTCATTACTACAGTTCGGGACAAGCCCACTTCTCATTACTACCGTCCAGGACAAGCCCTCTTCTCATTACTACCTTCCAGGACAAGCCCTCTTCTCATTACTACCCTCCGGGACATGCCATCTTCTCATTACTACCGTCCAGGACAAGCCCTCTTCTCATTACTATCATCCGGGACATGCCCTCTTCTCATTTCTACCGTCCAGGACAAGCCATCTTCTCATTACAACCATCCAGGACAAGCCCTCTTCTCATTACTACCGTCCAGGACAAGCCCTCTTCTCATTACTACCGTCCAGGACAAGCCCTCTTCTCATTACTACCCTCCAGGACAAGCCCTCTGCTCATTACTACCATCCAGGACAAGCCCTCTTCTCATTACTACCCTCCAGGACAAGCCCTCTTCTCATTACTACCACCCAGGACAAGCCCTCTTCTCATTACTACCACCCAGGACAAGCCCTCTTCTCATTACTACCGTCCGGGACAAGCCCTCTTCTCATTACTACCGTCCGGGACAAGCCCTCTTCTCATTAATACTCTCTGGGACAGGACCTCCTCTCATTACCACCCTCCAGGACAAGCTCTCTTCTCATTACCAGAACCCAGGACAAGCCCTCTTCTCATTACTGCCCTCCAGGACATGCCCTCTTCTCATTACTACCCTGCAGGACATGCCCTCTTCTCATTACTACCACCCAGGAGAAGCCCTCTTCTCATTACTACCGTCCGGGACAAGCCCTCTTCTCATTACTATCGTCCAGGACTCGCCCTCTTCTCATTACTATCATCCAGGACTAGCCCTCTTCTCATTACTACCATCCAGGACAAGCCCTCTTCTCATTACTACCCTCCGGGACATGCCCTGTTCTCATTACTACCGTCCAGGACAAGCTCTCTTCTCATTACTACCATCCAGGACAAGCCCTCTTCTCATTACTATCATCCAGGACTAGCCCTCTTCTCATTACTACCCTCACGGACAAGCCCTCTTCTCATTAATACCCTCCAGGACAAGCCCTCTTCTCATTACTACCCTCCAGGACAAGCCCTCTTCTCATTACTATCATCCAGGACTAGCCCTCTTCTCATTACTACCATCCAGGACAAGCCCTCTTCTCATTACTACCCTCCCGGACAAGCCCTCTTCTCATTAATACCCTCCAGGACAAGCCCTCTTCTCATTACAACCGTCCAGGACAAGCTCTCTTCTCATTATTACCGTCCAGGACAAGCCCTCTTCTCATTACTACCCTCCAGGGCAAGCCCTCTTCTCATTATTACCCTCCAGGACAAGCCCTCTTCTCATTACTACAGTCCGGGACAAGCCCTCTTCTCATTACTACCTTCCAGGACAAGCCCTCTTCTCATTACTACCCTCCGGGACATGCCATCTTCTCATTACTACCGTCCAGGACAAGCCCTCTTCTCATTACTATCATCCGGGACATGCCCTCTTCTCATTTCTACCGTCCAGGACAAGCCATCTTCTCATTACTACCATCCAGGACAAGCCCTCTTCTCATTACTACCGTCCAGGACAAGCCCTCTTCTCATTACTACCGTCCAGGACAAGCCCTCTTCTCATTACTACCCTCCAGGACAAGCCCTCTGCTCATTACTACCATCCAGGACAAGCCCTCTTCTCATTACTACCCTCCAGGACAAGCCCTCTTCTCATTACTACCACCCAGGACAAGCCCTCTTCTCATTACTACCACCCAGGACAAGCCCTCTTCTCATTACTACCGTCCGGGACAAGCCCTCTTCTCATTACTACCGTCCGGGACAAGCCCTCTTCTCATTAATACCCTCTGGGACAGGACCTCTTCTCATTACTACCTTCCAGGACAAGCTCTCTTCTCATTACCACAACCCAGGACAAGCCCTCTTCTCATTACTGCCCTCCAGGACATGCCCTCTTCTCATTACTACCCTGCAGGACATGCCCTCTTCTCATTACAACCACCCAGGAGAAGCCCTCTTCTCATTACTACCGTCCGGGACAAGCCCTCTTCTCATTACTATCATCCAGGACTAGCCCTCTTCTCATTACTACCATCCAGGACAAGCCCTCTTCTCATTACTACCCTCCCGGACAAGCCCTCTTCTCATTAATACCCTCCAGGACAAGCCCTCTTCTCATTACTACCCTCCAGGACAAGCCATCTTCTCATTACTATCATCCAGGACTAGCCCTCTTCTCATTACTACCATCCAGGACAAGCCCTCTTCTCATTACTACCCTCCCGGACAAGCCCTCTTCTCATTAATACCCTCCAGGACAAGCCCTCTTCTCATTACAACCGTCCAGGACAAGCCCTCATCTCATTACTACCCTCCAGGACAAGCCCTCTTCTCATTATTACCCTCCAGGACAAGCCCTCTTCTCATTACTACAGTCCGGGACAAGCCCTCTTCTCATTCTACCATCCGGGACAAGCCCTCTTCTCATTACTACCATCCAGGACAAGCCCTCTTCTCATTACTTCCCGGCAGGACAAGCCCTCTTCTCATTACTACCATCCAGGACAAGCCCTCTTCTCATTACTACCCTCCAGGACAAGCCCTCTTCTCATTACTACCATCCGGGACAAGCCCTCTTCTCATTACTACCATCCGGGACAAGCCCTCTTCTCATTACTACCCGGCAGGACAAGCCCTCTTCTCATTACTACCCTTCAGGACAAGCCCTCTTCTCATTACTACCACCCAGGACAAGCCCTCTTCTCATTACAACCACCCAGGACAAGCCCTCTTCTGATTACTACCCTCCAGGACAAGCCGTCTTGCCATTACTACCACCCAGGACAAGCCCTCTTCTCATTACTACCGTCCGGGACAAGCCCTCTTCTCATTACTACCATCCGGGACAAGCCCTCTTCTCATTACTACCATCCGGGACAAGCCCTCTTCTCATTACTACCGTCCAGGAGAAGCCCTCTTCTCAATACTACCCTCCGGGACAAGCCCTCTTCTCATTACTACCCTCCGGGACAAACCCTCTTCTCATTACTACCACCCAGGACAAGCCCTCTCCTCATTACAACCCTCCAGGACAAGCCCTCTCCTCATTACTACCCTCTAGGACAAGCCCTCTTCTCATTACTACCATCCGGGACATGCCCTCTACTCATTACTACCCTCCAGGACAAGCCCTCTTCTCATTACTACCATCCGGGACATGCCCTCTACTCATTACTACCCTCCAGGACAAGCCCTCTTCTCATTACTACCCTCCAGGACAAGCCCTCTTCTCATTAATACCCTCCGGGACATGCCCTCTACTCATTACTACCGTCCGGGACAAGCCCTCTTCGCATTACTACCCTCCAGGACAAGCCCTCTTCTCATTACTACCGTCCGGGACAAGCCCTCTTCTCATTACTACCGTCCAGGACAAGCCCTCTTCTCATTACTACCGTCCAGAACAAGCCCTCTTCTCATTACTACAGTCCGGGACAAGCCATCTTCTCATTACTACCGTCCTGGAGAAGCCCTCTTGTCATTACTACCATCCGGGACAAGCCCTCTTGTCATTACTACCGTCCGGGACAAGCCCACTTCTCATTACTACCGTCCAGGACAAGCCCTCTTCTCATTACTACCTTCCAGGACAAGCCCTCTTCTCATTACTACCCTCCGGGACATGCCATCTTCTCATTACTACCGTCCAGGACAAGCCCTCTTCTCATTACTATCATCCGGGACATGCCCTCTTCTCATTTCTACCGTCCAGGACAAGCCATCTTCTCATTACTACCATCCAGGACAAGCCCTCTTCTCATTACTACCGTCCAGGACAAGCCCACTTCTCATTACTACCGTCCAGGACAAGCCCTCTTCTCATTACTACCCTCCAGGACAAGCCCTCTGCTCATTACTACCATCCAGGACAAGCCCTCTTCTCATTACTACCCTCCAGGACAAGCCCTCTTCTCATTACTACCACCCAGGACAAGCCCTCTTCTCATTACTACCACCCAGGACAAGCCCTCTTCTCATTACTACCGTCCGGGACAAGCCCTCTTCTCATTACTACCGTCCGGGACAAGCCCTCTTCTCATTAATACCCTCTGGGACAGGACCTCTTCTCATTACCACCCTCCAGGACAAGCTCTCTTCTCATTACCACCACCCAGGACAAGCCCACTTCTCATTACTGCCCTCCAGGACATGCCCTCTTCTCATTACTACCCTGCAGGACATGCCCTCTTCTCATTACTACCACCCAGGAGAAGCCCTCTTCTCATTACTACTGTCCGGGACAAGCCCTCTTCTCATTACTATCGACCAGGACTTGCCCTCTTCTCATTACTATCATCCAGGACTAGCCCTCTTCTCATTACTACCACCCAGGACAAGCCATCTTCTCATTACTACCCTCCAGGACAAGCCATCTTCTCATTACAACAGTCCAGGACAAGCCCTCTTGTCATTACTACCACCCAGGACAAGCCCTCTTCTCATTACTACCGTCCGGGAGAAGCCCTCTTCTCATTACTACCCTCCAGGACAAGCCATCTTCTCATTACTACAGTCCAGGACAAGCCCTCATCTCATTACTACCACCCAGGACAAGCCCTCTTATCATTACTACCCTCCAGGACAAGCCATCTTCTCATTACTACAGTCCAGGACAAGCCATCTTCTCATTACTACCCTCCAGGACTCGCCCTCTTCTCATTACTACCATCCAGTACAAGCCCTCTTCTCATTACTATCATCCGGGACAAGCCCTCTTCTCATTGCTACCCTCCAGGAAAAGCCCTCTTCTCATTACTACCATTCGGGACAAGCCCTCTTCTCATTACTACCATCCGGGACAAGCCCTCTTCTCATTATTACCAGCCGGGACAAGCCCTCTTCTCATTGCTGCCCTCCAGGACAAGCCCTCTTCTCATTACTACCATCCGAGACAAGCCCTCTTCTCATTATTACCAGCCGGGACAAGCCCTCTTCTCATTGCTACCCTCCAGGACAAGCCCTCTTCTCATTACTACCATCCGAGACAAGCCCTCTTCTGATTACTACCATCCGGGACAAGCCCTCTTCTCACTACTACCATCCGGGACAGGCCCTCTTCTCATTACTACAGTCCAGGACAAGCCCTCTTCTCATTACTGCCGTCCAGGACAAGCCCTCTTCTCATTACTACCCTCCGGGACATGCCCTCTTCTCGTTACTACCCTCCAGGACAAGCCCTCATCTCATTACTACCGTCCGGGACAAGCCCTCTTCTCATTACTACCACCCAGGACAAGCCCTCTTCTCATTACTACCGACCGGGACAAGCCCTCTTCTCATTGCTACCAATCGGGACAAGCCCTCTTCTCATTAGTACGATCCGGGACAAGCCCTCTTCTCATTACTACCCTCCCGGACAAGCCCTCATCTCATTACTACCGTCCGGGACAAGCCCTCTTCTGATTACTACCGTCCGGGACAAGCCGTCTTCTCATTACTACCCTCCGGGACATGCCCTCTTCTCATTACTACCGACCAGGACAAGCCCTCTTCTCATTACTATCATCCGGGACATGCCCTCTTCTCATTTCTACCGTCCAGGACAAGCCCTCTTCTCATTACTACCATCCAGTACAAGCCCTCTTCTCATTACTACCGTCCAGGACAAGCCCTCTTCTCATTACTGCCGTCCAGGACAAGCCCTCTTCTCATTACTACCCTCCGGGACATGCCCTCTTCTCGTTACTACCCTCCAGGACAAGCCCTCTTCTCATTACTACGATCCGGGACAAGCCCTCTTCTCATTACTACCAATCGGGACAAGCCCTCTTCTCATTACTACGAACCGGGACAAGCCCTCTTCTCATTACTACCCTCCGGGACATGCCCTCTTCTCGTTACTACCCTCCAGGACAAGCCCTCTTCTCATTACTACCGTCCAGGACAAGCCCTCTTCTCATTACTGCCGTCCAGGACAAGCCCTCTTCTCATTACTACCCTCCGGGACATGCCCTCTTCTCGTTACTACCCTCCAGGACAAGCCCTCTTCTCATTACTACGATCCGGGACAGGCCCTCTTCTCATTACTACCCTCCAGGACAAGCCCTCATCTCATTACTACCGTCCGGGACAAGCCCTCTTCTCATTACTACCACCCAGGACAAGCCCTCTTCTCATTACTACCGACCGGGACAAGCCCTCTTCTCATTGCTACCAATCGGGACAAGCCCTCTTCTCATTAGTAGGATCCGGGACAAGCCCTCTTCTCATTACTACCCTCCCGGACAAGCCCTCATCTCATTACTACCGTCCGGGACAAGCCGTCTTCTCATTACTACCCTCCGGGACATGCCCTCTTCTCATTACTACCGACCAGGACAAGCCCTCTTCTCATTACTATCATCCGGGACATGCCCTCTTCTCATTTCTACCACGCAGGACAAGCCCTCTTCTGATTACTGCCGTCCAGGACAAGCCCTCTTCTCATTACTACCCTCCGGGACATGCCCTCTTCTCGTTACTAACCTCCAGGACAAGCCCTCTTCTCATTACTACGATCCGGGACAAGCCCTCTTCTCAATAATACCAATCGGGACAAGCCCTCTTCTCATTACTACGAACCGGGACAAGCCCTCTTCTCATTACTACCCTCCGGGACATGCCCTCTTCTCGTTACTACCCTCCAGGACAAGCCCTCTTCTCATTACTACCATCCAGGACAAGCCCTCTTCTCATTACTGCCGTCCAGGACAAGCCCTCTTCTCATTACTACCCTCCGGGACATGCCCTCTTCTCGTTACTACCCTCCAGGACAAGCCCTCTTCTCATTACTACGATCCGGGACTGGCCCTCTTCTCATTACTACCCTCCAGGACTAGCCCTCATCTCATTACTACCGTCCGGGACAAGCCCTCTTCTCATTGCTACCAATCGGGACAAGCCCTCTTCTCATTAGTACGATCCGGGACAAGCCCTCTTCTCATTACTACCCTCCCGGACAAGCCCTCATCTCATTACTACCGTCCGGGACAAGCCCTCTTCTGATTACTACCGTCCGGGACAAGCCGTCTTCTCATTACTACCCTCCGGGACATGCCCTCTTCTCATTACTACCGACCAGGACAAGCCCTCTTCTCATTACTATCATCCGGGACATGCCCTCTTCTCATTTCTACCACGCAGGACAAGCCCTCTTCTCATTACTGCCGTCCAGGACAAGCCCTCTTCTCATTACTACCCTCCGGGACATGCCCTCTTCTCGTTACTACCCTCCAGGACAAGCCCTCTTCTCATTACTACGATCCGGGACAAGCACTCTTCTCATTACTACCCTCCCGGACAAGCCCTCATCTCATTACTACCGTCCGGGACAAGCCCTCTTCTGATTACTACCGTCCGGGACAAGCCGTCTTCTCATTACTACCCTCCGGGACATGCCCTCTTCTCATTACTACCGACCAGGACAAGCCCTCTTCTCATTACTATCATCCGGGACATGCCCTCTTCTCATTTCTACCGTCCAGGACAAGCCCTCTTCTCATTACTACCATCCAGGACAAGCCCTCTTCTCATTACTACCGTCCAGGACAAGCCCTCTTCTCATTACTGCCGTCCAGGACAAGCCCTCTTCTCATTACTACCCTCCAGGACAAGCCCTCTTCTCATTACTACGATCCGGGACAAGCCCTCTTCTCATTACTACCAATCGGGACAAGCCCTCTTCTCATTACTACGAACCGGGACAAGCCCTCTTCTCATTACTACCCTCCGGGACATGCCCTCTTCTCGTTACTACCCTCCAGGACAAGCCCTCTTCTCATTACTACCGTCCAGGACAAGCCCTCTTCTCATTACTGCCGTCCAGGACAAGCCCTCTTCTCATTACTACCCTCCGGGACATGCCCTCTTCTCGTTACTACCCTCCAGGACAAGCCCTCTTCTCATTACTACGATCCGGGACAGGCCCTCTTCTCATTACTACCCTCCAGGACAAGCCCTCATCTCATTACTACCGTCCGGGACAAGCCCTCTTCTCATTACTACCACCCAGGACAAGCCCTCTTCTCATTACTACCGACCGGGACAAGCCCTCTTCTCATTGCTACCAATCGGGACAAGCCCTCTTCTCATTAGTAGGATCCGGGACAAGCCCTCTTCTCATTACTACCCTCCCGGACAAGCCCTCATCTCATTACTACCGTCCGGGACAAGCCGTCTTCTCATTACTACCCTCCGGGACATGCCCTCTTCTCATTACTACCGACCAGGACAAGCCCTCTTCTCATTACTATCATCCGGGACATGCCCTCTTCTCATTTCTACCACGCAGGACAAGCCCTCTTCTGATTACTGCCGTCCAGGACAAGCCCTCTTCTCATTACTACCCTCCGGGACATGCCCTCTTCTCGTTACTAACCTCCAGGACAAGCCCTCTTCTCATTACTACGATCCGGGACAAGCCCTCTTCTCAATAATACCAATCGGGACAAGCCCTCTTCTCATTACTACGAACCGGGACAAGCCCTCTTCTCATTACTACCCTCCGG
This sequence comes from Hypanus sabinus, assembly GCF_030144855.1. Classification (NCBI taxonomy): domain Eukaryota; kingdom Metazoa; phylum Chordata; class Chondrichthyes; order Myliobatiformes; family Dasyatidae; genus Hypanus; species Hypanus sabinus. The sequence goes on along the minus strand of NW_026781494.1, from coordinate 259,223 downwards.
GACATGCCCTCTTCTCGTTACTACCCTCCAGGACAAGCCCTCTTCTCATTACTACCATCCAGGACAAGCCCTCTTCTCATTACTGCCGTCCAGGACAAGCCCTCTTCTCATTACTACCCTCCGGGACATGCCCTCTTCTCGTTACTACCCTCCAGGACAAGCCCTCTTCTCATTACTACCGACCAGGACAAGCCCTCTTCTCATTACTACCCTCCGGGACATGCCCTCTTCTCATTACTACCGACCAGGACAAGCCCTCTTCTCATTACTATCATCCGGGACATGCCCTCTTCTCATTTCTACCACGCAGGACAAGCCCTCTTCTCATTACTGCCGTCCAGGACAAGCCCTCTTCTCATTACTACCCTCCGGGACATGCCCTCTTCTCGTTACTACCCTCCAGGACAAGCCCTCTTCTCATTAGTACGATCCGGGACAAGCCCTCTTCTCATTACTACCCTCCCGGACAAGCCCTCATCTCATTACTACCGTCCGGGACAAGCCCTCTTCTGATTACTACCGTCCGGGACAAGCCGTCTTCTCATTACTACCCTCCGGGACATGCCCTCTTCTCATTACTACCGACCAGGACAAGCCCTCTTCTCATTACTATCATCCGGGACATGCCCTCTTCTCATTTCTACCGTCCAGGACAAGCCCTCTTCTCATTACTACCATCCAGGACAAGCCCTCTTCTCATTACTACCGTCCAGGACAAGCCCTCTTCTCATTACTGCCGTCCAGGACAAGCCCTCTTCTCATTACTACCCTCCGGGACATGCCCTCTTCTCGTTACTACCCTCCAGGACAAGCCCTCTTCTCATTACTACGATCCGGGACAAGCCCTCTTCTCATTACTACCAATCGGGACAAGCCCTCTTCTCATTACTACGAACCGGGACAAGCCCTCTTCTCATTACTACCCTCCGGGACATGCCCTCTTCTCGTTACTACCCTCCAGGACAAGCCCTCTTCTCATTACTACCGTCCAGGACAAGCCCTCTTCTCATTACTGCCGTCCAGGACAAGCCCTCTTCTCATTACTACCCTCCGGGACATGCCCTCTTCTCGTTACTACCCTCCAGGACAAGCCCTCTTCTCATTACTACGATCCGGGACAGGCCCTCTTCTCATTACTACCCTCCAGGACAAGCCCTCATCTCATTACTACCGTCCGGGACAAGCCCTCTTCTCATTACTACCACCCAGGACAAGCCCTCTTCTCATTACTACCGACCGGGACAAGCCCTCTTCTCATTGCTACCAATCGGGACAAGCCCTCTTCTCATTAGTAGGATCCGGGACAAGCCCTCTTCTCATTACTACCCTCCCGGACAAGCCCTCATCTCATTACTACCGTCCGGGACAAGCCGTCTTCTCATTACTACCCTCCGGGACATGCCCTCTTCTCATTACTACCGACCAGGACAAGCCCTCTTCTCATTACTATCATCCGGGACATGCCCTCTTCTCATTTCTACCACGCAGGACAAGCCCTCTTCTGATTACTGCCGTCCAGGACAAGCCCTCTTCTCATTACTACCCTCCGGGACATGCCCTCTTCTCGTTACTAACCTCCAGGACAAGCCCTCTTCTCATTACTACGATCCGGGACAAGCCCTCTTCTCAATAATACCAATCGGGACAAGCCCTCTTCTCATTACTACGAACCGGGACAAGCCCTCTTCTCATTACTACCCTCCGGGACATGCCCTCTTCTCGTTACTACCCTCCAGGACAAGCCCTCTTCTCATTACTACCATCCAGGACAAGCCCTCTTCTCATTACTGCCGTCCAGGACAAGCCCTCTTCTCATTACTACCCTCCGGGACATGCCCTCTTCTCGTTACTACCCTCCAGGACAAGCCCTCTTCTCATTACTACGATCCGGGACTGGCCCTCTTCTCATTACTACCCTCCAGGACTAGCCCTCATCTCATTACTACCGTCCGGGACAAGCCCTCTTCTCATTACTACCACCCAGGACAAGCCCTCTTCTCATTACTACCGACCGGGACAAGCCCTCTTCTCATTGCTACCAATCGGGACAAGCCCTCTTCTCATTAGTACGATCCGGGACAAGCCCTCTTCTCATTACTACCCTCCCGGACAAGCCCTCATCTCATTACTACCGTCCGGGACAAGCCCTCTTCTGATTACTACCGTCCGGGACAAGCCGTCTTCTCATTACTACCCTCCGGGACATGCCCTCTTCTCATTACTACCGACCAGGACAAGCCCTCTTCTCATTACTATCATCCGGGACATGCCCTCTTCTCATTTCTACCACGCAGGACAAGCCCTCTTCTCATTACTGCCGTCCAGGACAAGCCCTCTTCTCATTACTACCCTCCGGGACATGCCCTCTTCTCGTTACTACCCTCCAGGACAAGCCCTCTTCTCATTACTACGATCCGGGACAAGCCCTCTTCTCATTACTACCAATCGGGACAAGCCCTCTTCTCATTACTACGAACCGGGACAAGCCCTCTTCTCATTACTACCCTCCGGGACATGCCCTCTTCTCGTTACTACCCTCCAGGACAAGCCCTCTTCTCATTACTACCGTCCAGGACAAGCCCTCTTCTCATTACTGCCGTCCAGGACAAGCCCTCTTCTCATTACTACCCTCCGGGACATGCCCTCTTCTCGTTACTACCCTCCAGGACAAGCCCTCTTCTCATTACTACGATCCGGGACAGGCCCTCTTCTCATTACTACCCTCCAGGACAAGCCCTCATCTCATTACTACCGTCCGGGACAAGCCCTCTTCTCATTACTACCCTCCAGGACAAGCCCTCTTCTCATTACTACCATCCGGGACAAGCCCTCTTCTCATTACTACCCTCCAGGACAAGCCCTCTTCTCATTACTACCCTGCAGGACAAGCCCTCCTCTCATTACTACCGTCCAGGACAAGCCCTCTTCTCATTACTACCCTCCAGGACAAGCCCTCTTCTCATTACTACCCTCCAGGACAAGCCATCTTCTCATTACTACCGTCCAGGACAAGCTCTCTTCTCATTATTACCGTCCAGTACAAGCCCACTTCTGATTACTACCCTCCGGGACATGCCCTCTTCTCATTACTACCCTCCAGGACATGCCCTCTTCTCATTACTACCCTCCAGGACAAGCCATCTTCTCATTACTACCCTCCGGGACATGCCCTCTTCTTATTACTACTGTCCAGGACAAGCCCTCTTCTCATTACTACCCTCCGGGACATGCCCTCTTCTCAGTACTACCACCCAGGACAAGCCCTCTTCTCATTACTACCGTCCAGGACAGGCCCTCTTCTCATTACTGCCCTCCAGGACAAGCCCTCTTCTCATTACTACCATCCGGGGCAAGCCCTCTTCTCATTACTACCGTCCAGGACATGCCCTCTTCTCATTACTACCCTCCAGGACAAGCCCTCTTTTCATTACTACCGGCCAGGACAAGCCCTCTTCTCATTACAACCCTCCAGGACAAGCCCTCTTCTCATTACTACACTCCAGGATAAGCCCTCTTCTCATTACTACCACTTAGGACAAGCCCTCTTCTCATTACTACTCTCCAGTACAAGCCCTCTTCTCATTACTACCCTCCAGGACAAGCCCTCTTCTCATTACTACCCTCCAGGACAAGCCCTCTTCTCATTACTACCCTCCAGGACAAGCCCTCATCTCATTACTACCGTCCGGGACAAGCCCTCTTCTGATTACTACCGTCCGGGACAAGCCGTCTTCTCATTACTACCCTCCGGGACATGCCCTCTTCTCATTACTACCGACCAGGACAAGCCCTCTTCTCATTACTATCATCCGGGACATGCCCTCTTCTCATTTCTACCACCCAGGACAAGCCCTCTTCTCATTACTGCCGTCCAGGACAAGCCCTCTTCTCATTACTACCCTCCGGGACATGCCCTCTTCTCGTTACTACCCTCCAGGACAAGCCCTCTTCTCATTACTACGATCCGGGACAGGCCCTCTTCTCATTACTACCCTCCAGGACAAGCCCTCATCTCATTACTACCGTCCGGGACAAGCCCTCTTCTCATTACTACCCTCCAGGACAAGCCCTCTTCTCATTACTACCATCCGGGACAAGCCCTCTTCTCATTACTACCCTCCAGGACAAGCCCTCTTCTCATTACTACCCTGCAGGACAAGCCCTCCTCTCATTACTACCGTCCAGGACAAGCCCTCTTCTCATTACTACCCTCCAGGACAAGCCCTCTTCTCATTACTACCCTCCAGGACAAGCCATCTTCTCATTACTACCGTCCAGGACAAGCTCTCTTCTCATTATTACCGTCCAGTACAAGCCCACTTCTGATTACTACCCTCCGGGACATGCCCTCTTCTCATTACTACCCTCCAGGACATGCCCTCTTCTCATTACTACCCTCCAGGACAAGCCATCTTCTCATTACTACCCTCCGGGACATGCCCTCTTCTTATTACTACTGTCCAGGACAAGCCCTCTTCTCATTACTACCCTCCGGGACATGCCCTCTTCTCAGTACTACCACCCAGGACAAGCCCTCTTCTCATTACTACCGTCCAGGACAGGCCCTCTTCTCATTACTGCCCTCCAGGACAAGCCCTCTTCTCATTACTACCATCCGGGGCAAGCCCTCTTCTCATTACTACCGTCCAGGACATGCCCTCTTCTCATTACTACCCTCCAGGACAAGCCCTCTTTTCATTACTACCGGCCAGGACAAGCCCTCTTCTCATTACAACCCTCCAGGACAAGCCCTCTTCTCATTACTACACTCCAGGATAAGCCCTCTTCTCATTACTACCACTTAGGACAAGCCCTCTTCTCATTACTACTCTCCAGTACAAGCCCTCTTCTCATTACTACCCTCCAGGACAAGCCCTCTTCTCATTACTACCCTCCAGGACAAGCCCTCTTCTCATTACTACCCTCCAGGACAAGCCCTCATCTCATTACTACCGTCCGGGACAAGCCCTCTTCTGATTACTACCGTCCGGGACAAGCCGTCTTCTCATTACTACCCTCCGGGACATGCCCTCTTCTCATTACTACCGACCAGGACAAGCCCTCTTCTCATTACTATCATCCGGGACATGCCCTCTTCTCATTTCTACCACCCAGGACAAGCCCTCTTCTCATTACTGCCGTCCAGGACAAGCCCTCTTCTCATTACTACCCTCCGGGACATGCCCTCTTCTCGTTACTACCCTCCAGGACAAGCCCTCTTCTCATTACTACGATCCGGGACAAGCCCTCTTCTCATTACTACCAATCGGGAGAAGCCCTCTTCTCATTACTACGATCCGGGACAAGCCCTCTTCTCATTACTACCCTCCGGGACATGCCCTCTTCTCGTTACTACCCTCCAGGACAAGCCCTCTTCTCATTACTACGATCCGGGACTGGCCCTCTTCTCATTACTACCCTCCAGGACAAGCCCTCATCTCATTACTACCGTCCGGGACAAGCCCTCTTCTCATTACTACCACCCAGGACAAGCCCTCTTCTCATTACTACCGACCGGGACAAGCCCTCTTCTCATTGCTACCAATCGGGACAAGCCCTCTTCTCATTAGTACGATCCGGGACAAGCCCTCTTCTCATTACTACCCTCCCGGACAAGCCCTCATCTCATTACTACCGTCCGGGACAAGCCCTCTTCTGATTACTACCGTCCGGGACAAGCCGTCTTCTCATTACTACCCTCCGGGACATGCCCTCTTCTCATTACTACCGACCAGGACAAGCCCTCTTCTCATTACTATCATCCGGGACATGCCCTCTTCTCATTTCTACCACGCAGGACAAGCCCTCTTCTCATTACTGCCGTCCAGGACAAGCCCTCTTCTCATTACTACCCTCCGGGACATGCCCTCTTCTCGTTACTACCCTCCAGGACAAGCCCTCTTCTCATTACTACGATCCGGGACAAGCCCTCTTCTCATTACTACCAATCGGGACAAGCCCTCTTCTCATTACTACGAACCGGGACAAGCCCTCTTCTCATTACTACCCTCCGGTACATGCCCTCTTCTCGTTACTACCCTCCAGGACAAGCCCTCTTCTCATTACTACCGTCCAGGACAAGCCCTCTTCTCATTACTGCCGTCCAGGACAAGCCCTCTTCTCATTACTACCCTCCGGGACATGCCCTCTTCTCGTTACTACCCTCCAGGACAAGCCCTCTTCTCATTACTACGATCCGGGACAGGCCCTCTTCTCATTACTACCCTCCAGGACAAGCCCTCATCTCATTACTACCGTCCGGGACAAGCCCTCTTCTGATTACTACCGTCCAGGACAAGCCCTCTTCTCATTACTACCCTCCAGGACAAGCCCTCTTCTCATTACTACCATCCGGGACAAGCCCTCTTCTCATTACTACCCTCCAGGACAAGCCCTCTTCTCATTACTACCCTGCAGGACAAGCCCTCCTCTCATTACTACCGTCCAGGACAAGCCCTCTTCTCATTACTACCCTCCAGGACAAGCCCTCTTCTCATTACTACCCTCCAGGACAAGCCATCTTCTCATTACTACCGTCCAGGACAAGCTCTCTTCTCATTATTACCGTCCAGTACAAGCCCACTTCTGATTACTACCCTCCGGGACATGCCCTCTTCTCATTACTACCCTCCAGGACATGCCCTCTTCTCATTACTACCCTCCAGGACAAGCCATCTTCTCATTACTACCCTCCGGGACATGCCCTCTTCTTATTACTACTGTCCAGGACAAGCCCTCTTCTCATTACTACCCTCCGGGACATGCCCTCTTCTCAGTACTACCACCCAGGACAAGCCCTCTTCTCATTACTACCGTCCAGGACAGGCCCTCTTCTCATTACTGCCCTCCAGGACAAGCCCTCTTCTCATTACTACCATCCGGGGCAAGCCCTCTTCTCATTACTACCGTCCAGGACATGCCCTCTTCTCATTACTACCCTCCAGGACAAGCCCTCTTTTCATTACTACCGGCCAGGACAAGCCCTCTTCTCATTACAACCCTCCAGGACAAGCCCTCTTCTCATTACTACACTCCAGGATAAGCCCTCTTCTCATTACTACCACTTAGGACAAGCCCTCTTCTCATTACTACTCTCCAGTACAAGCCCTCTTCTCATTACTACCCTCCAGGACAAGCCCTCTTCTCATTACTACCCTCCAGGACAAGCCCTCTTCTCATTACTACCCTCCAGGACAAGCCCTCATCTCATTACTACCGTCCGGGACAAGCCCTCTTCTGATTACTACCGTCCGGGACAAGCCGTCTTCTCATTACTACCCTCCGGGACATGCCCTCTTCTCATTACTACCGACCAGGACAAGCCCTCTTCTCATTACTATCATCCGGGACATGCCCTCTTCTCATTTCTACCACCCAGGACAAGCCCTCTTCTCATTACTGCCGTCCAGGACAAGCCCTCTTCTCATTACTACCCTCCGGGACATGCCCTCTTCTCGTTACTACCCTCCAGGACAAGCCCTCTTCTCATTACTACGATCCGGGACAAGCCCTCTTCTCATTACTACCAATCGGGAGAAGCCCTCTTCTCATTACTACGATCCGGGACAAGCCCTCTTCTCATTACTACCCTCCGGGACATGCCCTCTTCTCGTTACTACCCTCCAGGACAAGCCCTCTTCTCATTACTACCGTCCAGGACAAGCCCTCTTCTCATTACTGCCGTCCAGGACAAGCCCTCTTCTCATTACTACCCTCCGGGACATGCCCTCTTCTCGTTACTACCCTCCAGGACAAGCCCTCTTCTCATTACTACGATCCGGGACAAGCCCTCTTCTCATTACTACCCTCCAGGACAAGCCCTCATCTCATTACTACCGTCCGGGACAAGCCCTCTTCTGATTACTACCGTCCAGGACAAGCCCTCTCCTCATTACAACCCTCCAGGACAAGCCCTCTTCTCATTACTACCATCCGGGACATGCCCTCTACTCATTACTACCCTCCAGGACAAGCCCTCTTCTCATTACTACCCTCCAGGACAAGCCCTCTTCTCATTAATACCCTCCGGGACATGCCCTCTACTCATTACTACCGTCCGGGACAAGCCCTCTTCTCATTACTACCCTCCAGGACAAGCCCTCATCTCATTACTACCGTCCGGGACAAGCCCTCTTCTGATTACTACCGTCCAGGACAAGCCCTCTCCTCATTACAACCCTCCAGGACAAGCCCTCTTCTCATTACTACCATCCGGGACATGCCCTCTACTCATTACTACCCTCCAGGACAAGCCCTCTTCTCATTACTACCCTCCAGGACAAGCCCTCTTCTCATTAATACCCTCCGGGACATGCCCTCTACTCATTACTACCGTCCGGGACAAGCCCTCTTCTCATTACTACCCTCCAGGACAAGCCCTCTTCTCATTACTACCGTCCAGGACAAGCTCTCTTCTCATTACTACCATCCAGGACAAGCCCTCTTCTCATTACTATCATCCAGGACTAGCCCTCTTCTCATTACTACCCTCACGGACAAGCCCTCTTCTCATTAATACCCTCCAGGACAAGCCCTCTTCTCATTACTACCCTCCAGGACAAGCCCTCTTCTCATTACTATCATCCAGGACTAGCCCTCTTCTCATTACTACCATCCAGGACAAGCCCTCTTCTCATTACTACCCTCCCGGACAAGCCCTCTTCTCATTAATACCCTCCAGGACAAGCCCTCTTCTCATTACAACCGTCCAGGACAAGCTCTCTTCTCATTATTACCGTCCAGGACAAGCCCTCTTCTCATTACTACCCTCCAGGGCAAGCCCTCTTCTCATTATTACCCTCCAGGACAAGCCCTCTTCTCATTACTACAGTCCGGGACAAGCCCTCTTCTCATTACTACCTTCCAGGACAAGCCCTCTTCTCATTACTACCCTCCGGGACATGCCATCTTCTCATTACTACCGTCCAGGACAAGCCCTCTTCTCATTACTATCATCCGGGACATGCCCTCTTCTCATTTCTACCGTCCAGGACAAGCCATCTTCTCATTACTACCATCCAGGACAAGCCCTCTTCTCATTACTACCGTCCAGGACAAGCCCTCTTCTCATTACTACCGTCCAGGACAAGCCCTCTTCTCATTACTACCCTCCAGGACAAGCCCTCTGCTCATTACTACCATCCAGGACAAGCCCTCTTCTCATTACTACCCTCCAGGACAAGCCCTCTTCTCATTACTACCACCCAGGACAAGCCCTCTTCTCATTACTACCACCCAGGACAAGCCCTCTTCTCATTACTACCGTCCGGGACAAGCCCTCTTCTCATTACTACCGTCCGGGACAAGCCCTCTTCTCATTAATACCCTCTGGGACAGGACCTCTTCTCATTACTACCTTCCAGGACAAGCTCTCTTCTCATTACCACAACCCAGGACAAGCCCTCTTCTCATTACTGCCCTCCAGGACATGCCCTCTTCTCATTACTACCCTGCAGGACATGCCCTCTTCTCATTACTACCACCCAGGAGAAGCCCTCTTCTCATTACTACCGTCCGGGACAAGCCCTCTTCTCATTACTATCGTCCAGGACTCGCCCTCTTCTCATTACTATCATCCAGGACTAGCCCTCTTCTCATTACTACCATCCAGGACAAGCCCTCTTCTCATTACTACCCTCCCGGACAAGCCCTCTTCTCATTAATACCCTCCAGGACAAGCCCTCTTCTCATTACTACCCTCCAGGACAAGCCATCTTCTCATTACTATCATCCAGGACTAGCCCTCTTCTCATTACTACCATCCAGGACAAGCCCTCTTCTCATTACTACCCTCCCGGACAAGCCCTCTTCTCATTAATACCCTCCAGGACAAGCCCTCTTCTCATTACAACCGTCCAGGACAAGCCCTCATCTCATTACTACCCTCCAGGACAAGCCCTCTTCTCATTATTACCCTCCAGGACAAGCCCTCTTCTCATTACTACAGTCCGGGACAAGCCCTCTTCTCATTCTACCATCCGGGACAAGCCCTCTTCTCATTACTACCATCCAGGACAAGCCCTCTTCTCATTACTTCCCGGCAGGACAAGCCCTCTTCTCATTACTACCATCCAGGACAAGCCCTCTTCTCATTACTACCCTCCAGGACAAGCCCTCTTCTCATTACTACCATCCGGGACAAGCCCTCTTCTCATTACTACCATCCGGGACAAGCCCTCTTCTCATTACTACACGGCAGGACAAGCCCTCTTCTCATTACTACCCTTCAGGACAAGCCCTCTTCTCATTACTACCACCCAGGACAAGCCCTCTTCTCATTACAACCACCCAGGACAAGCCCTCTTCTGATTACTACCCTCCAGGACAAGCCGTCTTGCCATTACTACCACCCAGGACAAGCCCTCTTCTCATTACTACCGTCCGGGACAAGCCCTCTTCTCATTACTACCATCCGGGTCAAGCCCTCTTCTCATTACTGCCATCCGGGACAAGCCCTCTTCTCATTACTACCGTCCAGGAGAAGCCCTCTTCTCAATACTACCCTCCGGGACAAGCCCTCTTCTCATTACTACCCTCCGGGACAAGCCCTCTTCTCATTACTACCACCCAGGACAAGCCCTCTCCTCATTACAACCCTCCAGGACAAGCCCTCTCCTCATTACTACCCTCCAGGACAAGCCCTCTTCTCATTACTACCATCCGGGACATGCCCTCTACTCATTACTACCCTCCAGGACAAGCCCTCTTCTCATTACTACCATCCGGGACATGCCCTCTACTCATTACTACCCTCCAGGACAAGCCCTCTTCTCATTACTACCCTCCAGGACAAGCCCTCTTCTCATTAATACCCTCCGGGACATGCCCTCTACTCATTACTACCGTCCGGGACAAGCCCTCTTCTCATTACTACCCTCCAGGACAAGCCCTCTTCTCATTACTACCGTCCGGGACAAGCCCTCTTCTCATTACTACCGTCCAGGACAAGCCCTCTTCTCATTACTACCGTCCAGAACAAGCCCTCTTCTCATTACTACAGTCCGGGACAAGCCATCTTCTCATTACTACCGTCCTGGAGAAGCCCTCTTGTCATTACTACCATCCGGGACAAGCCCTCTTGTCATTACTACCGTCCGGGACAAGCCCACTTCTCATTACTACCGTCCAGGACAAGCCCTCTTCTCATTACTACCTTCCAGGAGAAGCCCTCTTCTCATTACTACCCTCCGGGACATGCCATCTTCTCATTACTACCGTCCAGGACAAGCCCTCTTCTCATTACTATCATCCGGGACATGCCCTCTTCTCATTTCTACCGTCCAGGACAAGCCATCTTCTCATTACTACCATCCAGGACAAGCCCTCTTCTCATTACTACCGTCCAGGACAAGCCCACTTCTCATTACTACCGTCCAGGACAAGCCCTCTTCTCATTACTACCCTCCAGGACAAGCCCTCTGCTCATTACTACCATCCAGGACAAGCCCTCTTCTCATTACTACCCTCCAGGACAAGCCCTCTTCTCATTACTACCACCCAGGACAAGCCCTCTTCTCATTACAACCACCCAGGACAAGCCCTCTTCTCATTACTACCGTCCGGGACAAGCCCTCTTCTCATTACTACCGTCCGGGACAAGCCCTCTTCTCATTAATACCCTCTGGGACAGGACCTCTTCTCATTACCACCCTCCAGGACAAGCTCTCTTCTCATTACCACCACCCAGGACAAGCCCTCTTCTCATTACTGCCCTCCAGGACATGCCCTCTTCTCATTACTACCCTGCAGGACATGCCCTCTTCTCATTACTACCACCCAGGAGAAGCCCTCTTCTCATTACTACTGTCCGGGACAAGCCCTCTTCTCATTACTATCGACCAGGACTTGCCCTCTTCTCATTACTATCATCCAGGACTAGCCCTCTTCTCATTACTACCACCCAGGACAAGCCATCTTCTCATTACTACCCTCCAGGACAAGCCATCTTCTCATTACAACAGTCCAGGACAAGCCCTCTTGTCATTACTACCACCCAGGACAAGCCCTCTTCTCATTACTACCGTCCGGGAGAAGCCCTCTTCTCATTACTACCCTCCAGGACAAGCCATCTTCTCATTACTACAGTCCAGGACAAGCCCTCATCTCATTACTACCACCCAGGACAAGCCCTCTTATCATTACTACCCTCCAGGACAAGCCATCTTCTCATTACTACAGTCCAGGACAAGCCATCTTCTCATTACTACCCTCCAGGACTCGCCCTCTTCTCATTACTACCATCCAGTACAAGCCCTCTTCTCATTACTATCATCCGGGACAAGCCCTCTTCTCATTGCTACCCTCCAGGAAAAGCCCTCTTCTCATTACTACCATTCGGGACAAGCCCTCTTCTCATTACTACCATCCGGGACAAGCCCTCTTCTCATTATTACCAGCCGGGACAAGCCCTCTTCTCATTGCTACCCTCCAGGACAAGCCCTCTTCTCATTACTACCATCCGAGACAAGCCCTCTTCTCATTATTACCAGCCGGGACAAGCCCTCTTCTCATTGCTACCCTCCAGGACAAGCCCTCTTCTCATTACTACCATCCGAGACAAGCCCTCTTCTGATTACTACCATCCGGGACAAGCCCTCTTCTCACTACTACCATCCGGGACAGGCCCTCTTCTCATTACTACAGTCCAGGACAAGCCCTCTTCTCATTACTGCCGTCCAGGACAAGCCCTCTTCTCATTACTACCCTCCGGGACATGCCCTCTTCTCGTTACTACCCTCCAGGACAAGCCCTCATCTCATTACTACCGTCCGGGACAAGCCCTCTTCTCATTACTACCACCCAGGACAAGCCCTCTTCTCATTACTACCGACCGGGACAAGCCCTCTTCTCATTGCTACCAATCGGGACAAGCCCTCTTCTCATTAGTACGATCCGGGACAAGCCCTCTTCTCATTACTACCCTCCCGGACAAGCCTTCATCTCATTACTACCGTCCGGGACAAGCCCTCTTCTGATTACTACCGTCCGGGACAAGCCGTCTTCTCATTACTACCCTCCGGGACATGCCCTCTTCTCATTACTACCGACCAGGACAAGCCCTCTTCTCATTACTATCATCCGGGACATGCCCTCTTCTCATTTCTACCGTCCAGGACAAGCCCTCTTCTCATTACTACCATCCAGGACAAGCCCTCTTCTCATTACTACCGTCCAGGACAAGCCCTCTTCTCATTACTGCCGTCCAGGACAAGCCCTCTTCTCATTACTACCCTCCGGGACATGCCCTCTTCTCGTTACTACCCTCCAGGACAAGCCCTCTTCTCATTACTACGATCCGGGACAAGCCCTCTTCTCATTACTACCAATCGGGACAAGCCCTCTTCTCATTACTACGAACCGGGACAAGCCCTCTTCTCATTACTACCCTCCGGGACATGCCCTCTTCTCGTTACTACCCTCCAGGACAAGCCCTCTTCTCATTACTACCGTCCAGGACAAGCCCTCTTCTCATTACTGCCGTCCAGGACAAGCCCTCTTCTCATTACTACCCTCCGGGACATGCCCTCTTCTCGTTACTACCCTCCAGGACAAGCCCTCTTCTCATTACTACGATCCGGGACAGGCCCTCTTCTCATTACTACCCTCCAGGACAAGCCCTCATCTCATTACTACCGTCCGGGACAAGCCCTCTTCTCATTACTACCACCCAGGACAAGCCCTCTTCTCATTACTACCGACCGGGACAAGCCCTCTTCTTATTGCTACCAATCGGGACAAGCCCTCTTCTCATTAGTAGGATCCGGGACAAGCCCTCTTCTCATTACTACCCTCCCGGACAAGCCCTCATCTCATTACTACCGTCCGGGACAAGCCGTCTTCTCATTACTACCCTCCGGGACATGCCCTCTTCTCATTACTACCGACCAGGACAAGCCCTCTTCTCATTACTATCATCCGGGACATGCCCTCTTCTCATTTCTACCACGCAGGACAAGCCCTCTTCTCATTACTGCCGTCCAGGACAAGCCCTCTTCTCATTACTACCCTCCGGGACATGCCCTCTTCTCGTTACTAACCTCCAGGACAAGCCCTCTTCTCATTACTACGATCCGGGACAAGCCCTCTTCTCATTACTACCAATCGGGACAAGCCCTCTTCTCATTACTACGAACCGGGACAAGCCCTCTTCTCATTACTACCCTCCGGGACATGCCCTCTTCTCGTTACTACCCTCCAGGACAAGCCCTCTTCTCATTACTACCATCCAGGACAAGCCCTCTTCTCATTACTGCCGTCCAGGACAAGCCCTCTTCTCATTACTACCCTCCGGGACATGCCCTCTTCTCGTTACTACCCTCCAGGACAAGCCCTCTTCTCATTACTACGATCCGGGACTGGCCCTCTTCTCATTACTACCCTCCAGGACAAGCCCTCATCTCATTACTACCGTCCGGGACAAGCCCTCTTCTCATTACTACCACCCAGGACAAGCCCTCTTCTCATTACTACCGACCGGGACAAGCCCTCTTCTCATTGCTACCAATCGGGACAAGCCCTCTTCTCATTAGTACGATCCGGGACAAGCCCTCTTCTCATTACTACCCTCCCGGACAAGCCCTCATCTCATTACTACCGTCCGGGACAAGCCCTCTTCTGATTACTACCGTCCGGGACAAGCCGTCTTCTCATTACTACCCTCCGGGACATGCCCTCTTCTCATTACTACCGACCAGGACAAGCCCTCTTCTCATTACTATCATCCGGGACATGCCCTCTTCTCATTTCTACCACGCAGGACAAGCCCTCTTCTCATTACTGCCGTCCAGGACAAGCCCTCTTCTCATTACTACCCTCCGGGACATGCCCTCTTCTCGTTACTACCCTCCAGGACAAGCCCTCTTCTCATTACTACGATCCGGGACAAGCCCTCTTCTCATTACTACCAATCGGGACAAGCCCTCTTCTCATTACTACGAACCGGGACAAGCCCTCTTCTCATTACTACCCTCCGGGACATGCCCTCTTCTCGTTACTACCCTCCAGGACAAGCCCTCTTCTCATTACTACCGTCCAGGACAAGCCCTCTTCTCATTACTGCCGTCCAGGACAAGCCCTCTTCTCATTACTACCCTCCGGGACATGCCCTCTTCTCGTTACTACCCTCCAGGACAAGCCCTCTTCTCATTACTACGATCCGGGACAGGCCCTCTTCTCATTACTACCCTCCAGGACAAGCCCTCATCTCATTACTACCGTCCGGGACAAGCCCTCTTCTGATTACTACCGTCCAGGACAAGCCCTCTTCTCATTACTACCCTCCAGGACAAGCCCTCTTCTCATTACTACCATCTGGGACAAGCCCTCTTCTCATTACTACCCTCCAGGACAAGCCCTCTTCTCATTACTACCCTGCAGGACAAGCCCTCCTCTCATTACTACCGTCCAGGACAAGCCCTCTTCTCATTACTACCCTCCAGGACAAGCCCTCTTCTCATTACTACCCTCCAGGACAAGCCATCTTCTCATTACTACCGTCCAGGACAAGCTCTCTTCTCATTATTACCGTCCAGTACAAGCCCACTTCTGATTACTACCCTCCGGGACATGCCCTCTTCTCATTACTACCCTCCAGGACATGCCCTCTTCTCATTACTACCCTCCAGGACAAGCCATCTTCTCATTACTACCCTCCGGGACATGCCCTCTTCTTATTACTACTGTCCAGGACAAGCCCTCTTCTCATTACTACCCTCCGGGACATGCCCTCTTCTCAGTACTACCACCCAGGACAAGCCCTCTTCTCATTACTACCGTCCAGGACAGGCCCTCTTCTCATTACTGCCCTCCAGGACAAGCCCTCTTCTCATTACTACCATCCGGGGCAAGCCCTCTTCTCATTACTACCGTCCAGGACATGCCCTCTTCTCATTACTACCCTCCAGGACAAGCCCTCTTTTCATTACTACCGGCCAGGACAAGCCCTCTTCTCATTACAACCCTCCAGGACAAGCCCTCTTCTCATTACTACACTCCAGGATAAGCCCTCTTCTCATTACTACCACTTAGGACAAGCCCTCTTCTCATTACTACTCTCCAGTACAAGCCCTCTTCTCATTACTACCCTCCAGGACAAGCCCTCTTCTCATTACTACCCTCCAGGACAAGCCCTCTTCTCATTACTACCCTCCAGGACAAGCCCTCATCTCATTACTACCGTCCGGGACAAGCCCTCTTCTGATTACTACCGTCCGGGACAAGCCGTCTTCTCATTACTACCCTCCGGGACATGCCCTCTTCTCATTACTACCGACCAGGACAAGCCCTCTTCTCATTACTATCATCCGGGACATGCCCTCTTCTCATTTCTACCACCCAGGACAAGCCCTCTTCTCATTACTGCCGTCCAGGACAAACCCTCTTCTCATTACTACCCTCCGGGACATGCCCTCTTCTCGTTACTACCCTCCAGGACAAGCCCTCTTCTCATTACTACGATCCGGGACAAGCCCTCTTCTCATTACTACCAATCGGGAGAAGCCCTCTTCTCATTACTACGATCCGGGACAAGCCCTCTTCTCATTACTACCCTCCGGGACATGCCCTCTTCTCGTTACTACCCTCCAGGACAAGCCCTCTTCTCATTACTACCGTCCAGGACAAGCCCTCTTCTCATTACTGCCGTCCAGGACAAGCCCTCTTCTCATTACTACCCTCCGGGACATGCCCTCTTCTCGTTACTACCCTCCAGGACAAGCCCTCTTCTCATTACTACGATCCGGGACAAGCCCTCTTCTCATTACTACCCTCCAGGACAAGCCCTCATCTCATTACTACCGTCCGGGACAAGCCCTCTTCTGATTACTACCGTCCAGGACAAGCCCTCTCCTCATTACAACCCTCCAGGACAAGCCCTCTTCTCATTACTACCATCCGGGACATGCCCTCTACTCATTACTACCCTCCAGGACAAGCCCTCTTCTCATTACTACCATCCGGGACATGCCCTCTACTCATTACTACCCTCCAGGACAAGCCCTCTTCTCATTACTACCCTCCAGGACAAGCCCTCTTCTCATTAATACCCTCCGGGACATGCCCTCTACTCATTACTACCGTCCGGGAAAAGCCCTCTTCTCATTACTACCCTCCAGGACAAGCCCTCTTCTCATTACTACCGTCCGGGACAAGCCCTCTTCTCATTACTACCGTCCAGGACAAGCCCTCTTCTCATTACTACCATCCGGGACAAGCCCACTTGTCATTACTACCGTCCGGGACAAGCCCACTTCTCATTACTACCGTCCAGGACAAGCCCTCTTCTCATTACTACCTTCCAGGACAAGCCCTCTTCTCATTACTACCCTCCGGGACATGCCATCTTCTCATTACTACCGTCCAGGACAAGCCCTCTTCTCATTACTATCATCCGGGACATGCCCTCTTCTCATTTCTACCGTCCAGGACAAGCCATCTTCTCATTACTACCGTCCAGGACAAGCCCTCTTCTCATTACTACCATCCAGGACAAGCCCTCTTCTCATTACTACCCTCCAGGACAAGCCCTCTGCTCATTACTACCATCCAGGACAAGCCCTCTTCTCATTACTACCCTCCAGGACAAGCCCTCTTCTCATTACTACCACCCAGGACAAGCCCTCTTCTCATTACTACCCTCCAGGACAAGCCCTCATCTCATTACTACCGTCCGGGACAAGCCCTCTTCTGATTACTACCGTCCAGGACAAGCCCTCTCCTCATTACAACCCTCCAGGACAAGCCCTCTTCTCATTACTACCATCCGGGACATGCCCTCTACTCATTACTACCCTCCAGGACAAGCCCTCTTCTCATTACTACCATCCGGGACATGCCCTCTACTCATTACTACCCTCCAGGACAAGCCCTCTTCTCATTACTACCCTCCAGGACAAGCCCTCTTCTCATTAATACCCTCCGGGACATGCCCTCTACTCATTACTACCGTCCGGGAAAAGCCCTCTTCTCATTACTACCCTCCAGGACAAGCCCTCTTCTCATTACTACCGTCCGGGACAAGCCCTCTTCTCATTACTACCGTCCAGGACAAGCCCTCTTCTCATTACTACCATCCGGGACAAGCCCACTTGTCATTACTACCGTCCGGGACAAGCCCACTTCTCATTACTACCGTCCAGGACAAGCCCTCTTCTCATTACTACCTTCCAGGACAAGCCCTCTTCTCATTACTACCCTCCGGGACATGCCATCTTCTCATTACTACCGTCCAGGACAAGCCCTCTTCTCATTACTATCATCCGGGACATGCCCTCTTCTCATTTCTACCGTCCAGGACAAGCCATCTTCTCATTACTACCGTCCAGGACAAGCCCTCTTCTCATTACTACCATCCAGGACAAGCCCTCTTCTCATTACTACCCTCCAGGACAAGCCCTCTGCTCATTACTACCATCCAGGACAAGCCCTCTTCTCATTACTACCCTCCAGGACAAGCCCTCTTCTCATTACTACCACCCAGGACAAGCCCTCTTCTCATTACTACCACCCAGGACAAGCCCTCTTCTCATTACTACCGTCCGGGACAAGCCCTCTTCTCATTACTACCGTCCGGGACAAGCCCTCTTCTCATTAATACCCTCTGGGACAGGACCTCTTCTCATTACCACCGTCCAGGACAAGCTCTCTTCTCATTACCACCACCCAGGACAAGCCCTCTTCTCATTACTGCCCTCCAGGACATGCCCTCTTCTCATTACTACCACCCAGGAGCAGCCCTCTTCTCATTACTACTGTCCGGGACAAGCCCTCCTCTCATTACTATCGACCAGGACTTGCCCTCTTCTCATTACTATCATCCAGGACTAGCCCTCTTCTCATTACTACCACCCAGGACAAGCCCTCTTCTCATTACTACCCTCCAGGACAAGCCATCTTCTCATTACAACAGTCCAGGACAAGCCCTCTTGTCATTACTACCACCCAGGACAAGCCCTCTTCTCATTACTACCGTCCGGGAGAAGCCCTCTTCTCATTACTACCCTCCAGGACAAGCCATCTTCTCATTACTACAGTCCAGGACAAGCCCTCATCTCATTACTATCGTCCAGGACAAGCCCTCTTCTCATTACTACCACCCAGGACAAGCCCTCTTATCATTACTACCCTCCAGGACAAGCCATCTTCTCATTACTACAGTCCAGGACAAGCCATCTTCTCATTACTACCCTCCAGGACTCGCCCTCTTCTCATTACTACCATCCAGTACAAGCCCTCTTCTCATTACTATCATCCAGGACAAGCCCTCTTCTCATTATTACGAGCCGGGACAAGCCCTCTTCTCATTGCTACCCTCCAGGACAAGCCCTCTTCTCATTACTACCATCCGAGACAAGCCCTCTTCTCATTATTACCAGCCGGGACAAGCCCTCTTCTCATTGCTACCCTCCAGGACAAGCCCTCTTCTCATTACTACCATCCGAGACAAGCCCTCTTCTGATTACTACCATCCGGGACAAGCCCTCTTCTCACTACTACCATCCGGGACAGGCCCTCTTCTCATTACTACGGTCCAGGACAAGCCCTCTTCTCATTACTGCTGTCCAGGACAAGCCCTCTTCTCATTACTACCCTCCGGGACATGCCCTCTTCTCGTTACTACCCTCCAGGACATGCCCTCATCTCATTACTACCGTCCGGGACAAGCCCTCTTCTCATTACTACCACCCAGGACAAGCCCTCTTCTCATTACTACCGACCGGGACAAGCCCTCTTCTCATTGCTACCAATCGGGACAAGCCCTCTTCTCATTAGTACGATCCGGGACAAGCCCTCTTCTCATTACTACCCTCCCGGACAAGCCCTCATCTCATTACTACCGTCCGGGACAAGCCCTCTTCTGATTACTACCGTCCGGGACAAGCCGTCTTCTCATTACTACCCTCCGGGACATGCCCTCTTCTCATTACTACCGACCAGGACAAGCCCTCTTCTCATTACTATCATCCGGGACATGCCCTCTTCTCATTTCTACCACCCAGGACAAGCCCTCTTCTCATTACTGCCGTCCAGGACAAGCCCTCTTCTCATTACTACCCTCCGGGACATGCCCTCTTCTCGTTACTACCCTCCAGGACAAGCCCTCTTCTCATTACTACGATCTGGGACAAGCCCTCTTCTCATTACTACCCTCCGGGACATGCCCTCTTCTCGTTACTACCCTCCAGGACAAGCCCTCTTCTCATTACTACCGTCCAGGACAAGCCCTCTTCTCATTACTGCCGTCCAGGACAAGCCCTCTTCTCATTACTACCCTCCGGGACATGCCCTCTTCTCGTTACTACCCTCCAGGACAAGCCCTCTTCTCATTACTACGATCCGGGACAAGCCCTCTTCTCATTACTACCCTCCAGGACAAGCCCTCATCTCATTACTACCGTCCGGGACAAGCCCTCTTCTGATTACTACCGTCCAGGACAAGCCCTCTTCTCATTACTACCCTCCAGGACAAGCCCTCTTCTCATTACTACCATCCGGGACAAGCCCTCTTCTCATTACTACCCTCCAGGACAAGCCCTCTTCTCATTACTACCCTGCAGGACAAGCCCTCCTCTCATTACTACCGTCCAGGACAAGCCCTCTTCTCATTACTACCCTCCAGGACAAGCCCTCTTCTCATTACTACCCTCCAGGACAAGCCATCTTCTCATTACTACCGTCCAGGACAAGCTCTCTTCTCATTATTACCGTCCAGTACAAGCCCACTTCTGATTACTACCCTCCGGGACATGCCCTCTTCTCATTACTACCCTGCAGGACATGCCCTCTTCTCATTACTACCCTCCAGGACAAGCCATCTTCTCATTACTACCCTCCGGGACATGCCCTCTTCTTATTACTACTGTCCAGGACAAGCCCTCTTCTCATTACTACCCTCCAGGACATGCCCTCTTCTCAGTACTACCACCCAGGACAAGCCCTCTTCTCATTACTACCGTCCAGGACAGGCCCTCTTCTCATTACTGCCCTCCAGGACAAGCCCTCTTCTCATTACTACCATCCGGGGCAAGCCCTCTTCTCATTACTACCGTCCAGGACATGCCCTCTTCTCATTACTACCCTCCAGGACAAGCCCTCTTTTCATTACTACCGGCCAGGACAAGCCCTCTTCTCATTACAACCCTCCAGGACAAGCCCTCTTCTCATTACTACACTCCAGGATAAGCCCTCTTCTCATTACTACCACTTAGGACAAGCCCTCTTCTCATTACTACTCTCCAGTACAAGCCCTCTTCTCATTACTACCCTCCAGGACAAGCCCTCTTCTCATTACTACCCTCCAGGACAAGCCCTCTTCTCATTACTACCCTCCCGGACAAGCCCTCATCTCATTACTACCGTCCGGGACAAGCCCTCTTCTGATTACTACCGTCCGGGACAAGTCGTCTTCTCATTACTACCCACCGGGACATGCCCTCTTCTCATTACTACCGACCAGGACAAGCCCTCTTCTCATTACTGCCGTCCAGGACAAGCCCTCTTCTCATTACTACCCTCCGGGACATGCCCTCTTCTCGTTACTACCCTCCAGGACAAGCCCTCTTCTCATTACTACGATCCGGGACAAGCCCTCTTCTCATTACTACCAATCGGGAGAAGCCCTCTTCTCATTACTACGATCCGGGACAAGCCCTCTTCTCATTACTACCCTCCGGGACATGCCCTCTTCTCGTTACTACCCTGCAGGACAAGCCCTCTTCTCATTACTACCGTCCAGGACAAGCCCTCTTCTCATTACTGCCGTCCAGGACAAGCCCTCTTCTCATTACTACCCTCCGGGACATGCCCTCTTCGCGTTACTACCCTCCAGGACAAGCCCTCTTCTCATTACTATGATCCGGGACAAGCCCTCTTCTCATTACTACCCTCCAGGACAAGCCCTCATCTCATTACTACCGTCCGGGACAAGCCCTCTTCTGATTACTACCGTCCAGGACAAGCCCTCTTCTCATTACTACCCTCCAGGACAAGCCCTCTTCTCATTACTACCATCCGGGACAAGCCCTCTTCTCATTACTACCCTCCAGGACAAGCCCTCTTCTCATTACTACCCTGCAGGACAAGCCCTCCTCTCATTACTACCGTCCAGGACAAGCCCTCTTCTCATTACGACCCTCCAGGACAAGCCCTCTTCTCATTACTACCCTCCAGGACAAGCCATCTTCTCATTACTACCGTCCAGGACAAGCTCTCTTCTCATTATTACCGTCCAGTACAAGCCCACTTCTGATTACTACCCTCCGGGACATGCCCTCTTCTCATTACTACCCTCCAGGACATGCCCTCTTCTCATTACTACCCTCCAGGACAAGCCATCTTCTCATTACTACCCTCCGGGACATGCCCTCTTCTTATTACTACTGTCCAGGACAAGCCCTCTTCTCATTACTACCCTCCGGGACATGCCCTCTTCTCAGTACTACCACCCAGGACAAGCCCTCTTCTCATTACTACCGTCCAGGACAGGCCCTCTTCTCATTACTGCCCTCCAGGACAAGCCCTCTTCTCATTACTACCATCCGGGGCAAGCCCTCTTCTCATTACTACCGTCCAGGACATGCCCTCTTCTCATTACTACCCTCCAGGACAAGCCCTCTTTTCATTACTACCGGCCAGGACAAGCCCTCTTCTCATTACAACCCTCCAGGACAAGCCCTCTTCTCATTACTACACTCCAGGATAAGCCCTCTTCTCATTACTACCACTTAGGACAAGCCCTCTTCTCATTACTACTCTCCAGTACAAGCCCTCTTCTCATTACTACCCTCCAGGACAAGCCCTCTTCTCATTACTACCCTCCAGGACAAGCCCTCTTCTCATTACTACCCTCCCGGACAAGCCCTCATCTCATTACTACCGTCCGGGACAAGCCCTCTTCTGATTACTACCGTCCGGGACAAGCCGTCTTCTCATTACTACCCTCCGGGACATGCCCTCTTCTCATTACTACCGACCAGGACAAGCCCTCTTCTCATTACTATCATCCGGGACATGCCCTCTTCTCATTTCTACCACCCAGGACAAGCCCTCTTCTCATTACTGCCGTCCAGGACAAGCCATCTTCTCATTACTACCCTCCGGGACATGCCCTCTTCTCGTTACTACCCTCCAGGACAAGCCCTCTTCTCATTACTACGATCCGGGACAAGCCCTCTTCTCATTACTACCAATCGGGAGAAGCCCTCTTCTCATTACTACGATCCGGGACAAGCCCTCTTCTCATTACTACCCTCCGGGACATGCCCTCTTCTCGTTACTACCCTCCAGGACAAGCCCTCTTCTCATTACTACCGTCCAGGACAAGCCCTCTTCTCATTACTGCCGTCCAGGACAAGCCCTCTTCTCATTACTACCCTCCGGGACATGCCCTCTTCTCGTTACTACCCTCCAGGACAAGCCCTCTTCTCATTACTATGATCCGGGACAAGCATCTTCTCATTACTACCCTCCAGGACAAGCCCTCATCTCATTACTACCGTCCGGGACAAGCCCTCTTCTGATTACTACCGTCCAGGACAAGCCCTCTTCTCATTACTACCCTCCAGGACAAGCCCTCTTCTCATTACTACCATCCGGGACAAGCCCTCTACTCATTACTACCCTCCAGGACAAGCCCTCTTCTCATTACTACCATCCGGGACATGCCCTCTACTCATTACTACCCTCCAGGACAAGCCCTCTTCTCATTACTACCCTCCAGGACAAGCCCTCTTCTCATTAATACCCTCCGGGACATGCCCTCTACTCATTACTACCGTCCGGGACAAGCCCTCTTCTCATTACTACCCTCCAGGACAAGCCCT
The DNA here is from genome assembly GCF_030144855.1 of Hypanus sabinus. NCBI lineage: Eukaryota > Metazoa > Chordata > Chondrichthyes > Myliobatiformes > Dasyatidae > Hypanus > Hypanus sabinus. The sequence continues at coordinate 235,407 of NW_026781494.1, read as the reverse complement.
CTTCTCATTACTACCGTCCGGGACAAGCCCTCTTCTCATTACTACCGTCCAGGACAAGCCCTCTTCTCATTACTACCATCCGGGACAAGCCCTCTTGTCATTACTACCGTCCGGGACAAGCCCACTTCTCATTACTACCGTCCAGGACAAGCCATCTTCTCATTACTACCGTCCAGGACAAGCCCTCTTCTCATTACTATCATCCGGGACATGCCCTCTTCTCATTTCTACCGTCCAGGACAAGCCATCTTCTCATTACTACCATCCAGGACAAGCCCTCTTCTCATTACTACCGTCCAGGACAAGCCCACTTCTCATTACTACCGTCCAGGACAAGCCCTCTTCTCATTACTACCCTCCAGGACAAGCCCTCTGCTCATTACTACCATCCAGGACAAGCCCTCTTCTCATTACTACCCTCCAGGACAAGCCCTCTTCTCATTACTACCACCCAGGACAAGCCCTCTTCTCATTACTACCGTCCGGGACAAGCCCTCTTCTCATTACTACCGTCCGGGACAAGCCCTCTTCTCATTAATACCCTCTGGGACAGGACCTCTTCTCATTACCACCCTCCAGGACAAGCTCTCTTCTCATTACCACCACCCAGGACAAGCCCTCTTCTCATTACTGCCCTCCAGGACATGCACTCTTCTCATTACTACCCTGCAGGACATGCCCTCTTCTCATTACTACCACCCAGGAGAAGCCCTCTTCTCATTACTACTGTCCGGGACAAGCCCTCTTCTCATTACTATCGACCAGGACTTGCCCTCTTCTCATTACTATCATCCAGGACTAGCCCTCTTCTCATTACTACCACCCAGGACAAGCCCTCTTCTCATTACTACCCTCCAGGACAAGCCATCTTCTCATTACAACAGTCCAGGACAAGCCCTCTTGTCATTACTACCACCCAGGACAAGCCCTCTTCTCATTACTACAGTCCAGGACAAGCCCTCTTCTCATTACTACCACCCAGGACAAGCCCTCTTATCATTACTACCCTCCAGGACAAGCCCTCTTCTCATTACTACCGTCCGGGACAAGCCATCTTCTCATTACTACCCTCCAGGACTCGCCCTCTTCTCATTACTACCATCCAGTACAAGCCCTCTTCTCATTACTATCATCCGGGACAAGCCCTCTTCTCATTGCTACCCTCCAGGAAAAGCCCTCTTCTCATTACTACCATCCGGGACAAGCCCTCTTCTCATTACTACCATCCGGGACAAGCCCTCTTCTCATTATTACCAGCCGGGACAAGCCCTCTTCTCATTGCTACCCTCCAGGACAAGCCCTCTTCTCATTACTACCATCCGAGACAAGCCCTCTTCTCATTATTACCAGCCGGGACAAGCCCTCTTCTCATTGCTACCCTCCAGGACAAGCCCTCTTCTCATTACTACCATCCGAGACAAGCCCTCTTCTGATTACTACCATCCGGGACAAGCCCTCTTCTCACTACTACCATCCGGGACAAGCCCTCTTCTCATTACTACAGTCCAGGACAAGCCCTCTTCTCATTACTGCCGTCCAGGACAAGCCCTCTTCTCATTACTACCCTCCGGGACATGCCCTCTTCTCGTTACTACCCTCCAGGACAAGCCCTCATCTCATTACTACCGTCCGGGACAAGCCCTCTTCTCATTACTACCACCCGGGACAAGCCCTCTTCTCATTGCTACCAATCGGGACAAGCCCTCTTCTCATTAGTACGATCCGGGACAAGCCCTCTTCTCATTACTACCCTCCCGGACAAGCCCTCATCTCATTACTACCGTCCGGGACAAGCCCTCTTCTGATTACTACCGTCCGGGACAAGCCGTCTTCTCATTACTACCCTCCGGGACATGCCCCCTTCTCATTACTACCGACCAGGACAAGCCCTCTTCTCATTACTATCATCCGGGACATGCCCTCTTCTCATTTCTACCACGCAGGACAAGCCCTCTTCTCATTACTGCCGTCCAGGACAAGCCCTCTTCTCATTACTACCCTCCGGGACATGCCCTCTTCTCGTTACTACCCTCCAGGACAAGCCCTCTTCTCATTACTACCGTCCAGGACAAGCCCTCTTCTCATTACTGCCGTCCAGGACAAGCCCTCTTCTCATTACTACCCTCCGGGACATGCCCTCTTCTCGTTACTACCCTCCAGGACAAGCCCTCTTCTCATTACTACGATCCGGGACAGGCCCTCTTCTCATTACTACCCTCCAGGACAAGCCCTCATCTCATTACTACCGTCCGGGACAAGCCCTCTTCTGATTACTACCGTCCAGGACAAGCCCTCTTCTCATTACTACCCTCCAGGACAAGCCATCTTCTCATTACTACCATCCGGGCAAGCCCTCTTCTCATTACTACCCTCCAGGACAAGCCCTCTTCTCATTACTACCCTGCAGGACAAGCCCTCCTCTCATTACTACCGTCCAGGACAAGCCCTCTTCTCATTACTACCCTCCAGGACAAGCCCTCTTCTCATTACTACCCTCCAGGACAAGCCATCTTCTCATTACTACCGTCCAGGACAAGCTCTCTTCTCATTATTACCGTCCAGTAGAAGCCCACTTCTGATTACTACCCTCCGGGACATGCCCTCTTCTCATTACTACCCTCCAGGACATGCCCTCTTTTCATTACTACCCTCCAGGACAAGCCATCTTCTCATTACTACCCTCCGGGACATGCCCTCTTCTTATTACTACTGTCCAGGACAAGCCCTCTTCTCATTACTACCCTCCGGGACATGCCCTCTTCTCAGTACTACCACCCAGGACAAGCCCTCTTCTCATTACTACCGTCCAGGACAGGCCCTCTTCTCATTACTGCCCTCCAGGACAAGCCCTCTTCTCATTACTACCATCCGGGGCAAGCCCTCTTCTCATTACTACCGTCCAGGACATGCCCTCTTCTCATTACTACCCTCCAGGACAAGCCCTCTTTTCATTACTACCGGCCAGGACAAGCCCTCTTCTCATTACAACCCTCCAGGACAAGCCCTCTTCTCATTACTACACTCCAGGATAAGCCCTCTTCTCATTACTACCACTTAGGACAAGCCCTCTTCTCATTACTACTCTCCAGTACAAGCCCTCTTCTCATTACTACCCTCCAGGACAAGCCCTCTTCTCATTACTACCCTCCAGGACAAGCCCTCTTCTCATTACTACCCTCCCGGACAAGCCCTCATCTCATTACTACCGTCCGGGACAAGCCCTCTTCTGATTACTACCGTCCGGGACAAGCCGTCTTCTCATTACTACCCTCCGGGACATGCCCTCTTCTCATTACTACCGACCAGGACAAGCCCTCTTCTCATTACTATCATCCGGGACATGCCCTCTTCTCATTTCTACCACCCAGGACAAGCCCTCTTCTCATTACTGCCGTCCAGGACAAGCCCTCTTCTCATTACTACCCTCCGGGACATGCCCTCTTCTCGTTACTACCCTCCAGGACAAGCCCTCTTCTCATTACTACGATCCGGGACAAGCCCTCTTCTCATTACTACCAATCGGGAGAAGCCCTCTTCTCATTACTACGATCCGGGACAAGCCCTCTTCTCATTACTACCCTCCGGGACATGCCCTCTTCTCGTTACTACCCTCCAGGACAAGCCCTCTTCTCATTACTACCGTCCAGGACAAGCCCTCTTCTCATTACTGCCGTCCAGGACAAGCCCTCTTCTCATTACTACCCTCCGGGACATGCCCTCTTCTCGTTACTACCCTCCAGGACAAGCCCTCTTCTCATTACTACGATCCGGGACAAGCCCTCTTCTCATTACTACCCTCCAGGACAAGCCCTCATCTCATTACTAGAGTCCGGGACAAGCCCTCTTCTGATTACTACCGTCCAGGACAAGCCCTCTCCTCATTACAACCCTCCAGGACAAGCCCTCTTCTCATTACTACCATCCGGGACATGCCCTCTACTCATTACTACCCTCCAGGACAAGCCCTCTTCTCATTACTACCATCCGGGACATGCCCTCTACTCATTACTACCCTCCAGGACAAGCCCTCTTCTCATTACTACCCTCCAGGACAAGCCCTCTTCTTATTAATACCCTCCGGGACATGCCCTCTACTCATTACTACCGTCCGGGAAAAGCCCTCTTCTCATTACTACCCTCCAGGACAAGCCCTCTTCTCATTACTACCGTCCGGGACAAGCCCTCTTCACATTACTACCGTCCAGGAGAAGCCCTCTTCTCATTACTACCATCCGGGACAAGCCCTCTTGTCATTACTACAGTCCAGGACAAGCCCTCTTCTCATTACTACCGTCCAGGACAAGCCCTCTTCTCATTACTACCATCCGGGACAAGCCCACTTGTCATTACTACCGTCCGGGACAAGCCCACTTCTCATTACTACCGTCCAGGACAAGCCCTCTTCTCATTACTACTTTCCAGGACAAGCCCTCTTCTCATTACTACCCTCCGGGACATGCCATCTTCTCATTACTATCATCCGGGACATGCCCTCTTCTCATTTCTACCGTCCAGGACAAGCCCTCTTCTCATTACTACCATCCAGGACAAGCCCTCTTCTCATTACTACCCTCCAGGACAAGCCCTCTGCTCATTACTACCATCCAGGACAAGCCCTCTTCTCATTACTACCCTCCAGGACAAGCCCTCTTCTCATTACTACCACCCAGGACAAGCCCTCTTCTCATTACTACCACCCAGGACAAGCCCTCTTCTCATTACTACCGTCCGGGACAAGCCCTCTTCTCATTACTACCGTCCGGGACAAGCCCTCTTCTCATTAATACCCTCTGGGACAGGACCTCTTCTCATTACCACCGTCCAGGACAAGCCCTCTTCTCATTACTGCCCTCCAGGACATGCCCTCTTCTCATTACTACCACCCAGGAGAAGCCCTCTTCTCATTACTACTGTCCGGGACAAGCCCTCCTCTCATTACTATCGACCAGGACTTGCCCTCTTCTCATTACTACCCTCCAGGACAAGCCCTCTTCTCATTACTATCATCCGGGACATGCCCTCTTCTCATTACTACCACCCAGGACAACCCCTCTTCTCATTACTACCCTCCTGGACAAGCCATCTTCTCATTACTACAGTCCAGGACAAGCCATCTTCTCATTAATACCATCCAGTACAAGCCCTCTTGTCATTACTACCCTCCAGGACAAGCCCTCTTGTCATTACTACCGTCCGGGACAAGCCCTCTTGTCATTACTACCCTCCAGGACAAGCTCTCTTCTCATTACTACCGTCCGGGACAAGCCCTCTTGTCATTACTGCCGTCCAGGACAAGCCCTCTTGTCATTACTACCCTCCAGGACAAGCCCTCTTGTCATTACTACCATCCAGGACAAGCCCTCTTGACATTACTACCGTCCCGGACAAGCCCTCTTCTCATTACTACCATCCGGGACAAGCCCTCTTCTCATTACAACCATCCGGGACAAGCCCTCTTCTCATTACTACCCTGCGGGACAAGCCATCTTCTCATTAGTACCATCCGGGACAAGACCTCTTCTCATTACTACCGTCCAGGAGAAGCCCTCTTCTCAATACTACCAGCCAGGACAAGCCCTCTTCTCATTACTACCCTCCAGGACAAGCCCTCTTCTCATTACTACCCTCCGGGACATGCCCTCTTCTTATTACTACTGTCCAGGACAAGCCCTCTTCTCATTACTACCCTCCGGGACATGCCCTCTTCTCATTACTACCACCCAGGACAAGCCCTCTTCTCATTACTACCGTCCAGGACAGGCCCTCTTCTCATTACTGCCCTCCAGGACAAGCCATCTTCTCATTACTACCATCCGGGGCAAGCCCTCTTCTCATTACTACCGTCCAGGACATGCCCTCTTCTCATTACTACCCTCCAGGACAAGCCCTCTTCTCATTACTACCGGCCAGGACAAGCCGTCTTCTCATTACTACCCTCCAGGACAAGCCCTCTTCTCATTACAACCACCTAGGACAAGCCCTCTTCTCATTACTACTCTCCAGTACAAGCCCTCTTCTCATTACTACCGTCCAGGACAGGCCCTCTTCTCATTACTGCCCTCCAGGACAAGCCATCTTCTCATTACTACCGTCCAGGACAAGCTCTCTTCTCATTATTACCGTCCAGGACAAGCCCTCTTCTCATTACTACCCTGCAGGAGAAGCTCTCTTCTCATTACTACCGTCCAGGACAAGCCCTCTTCTCATTACTACCGTCTGGGACAAGCCCTCTTCTCATTACTACCATCCGGGACATGCCCTCTTCTCATTACTACCATCCGGGACAAGCCCTCTTCTCATTACTACCGTCCGGGACAAGCCCTCTTCTGATTAATACAGTCCAGGACAAGCCCTCTTCTCATTACTACCGTCCGGGACAAGCACACTTCTCATTACTACCGTCCAGGACAAGCCCTCTTCTCATTACTGCCTTCCAGGACAAGCCCTCTTGTCATTACTACCCTCCGGGACATGCCCTCTTCTCATTACCACCGTCCAGGACAAGCCCTCTTCTCATTACTATCATCCGGGACATGCCCTCTTCTCATTTCTACCGTCCAGGATAAGCCATCTTCTCATTACTACCATCCAGGACAAGCCCTCTTCTCATTACTACCGTCCAGGACAAGCCCTCTGCTCATTACTACCATCCAGGACAAGCCCTCTTCTCATTACTACCCTCCAGGACAAGCCCTCTTCTCATTACTACCACCCAGGACAAGCCCCCTTCTCATTACTACCACCCAGGACAAGCCCTCTTCTCATTACTACCGTCCAGGACAAGCCCTCTTCTCATTACTACCGTCCAGGACAAGCCCTCTTCTCATTACTACCGTCCAGGACAAGCCCTCTTCTCATTACTACCGTCCAGGACAGGCCCTCTTCTCATTACCACCCTCCAGGACAAGCTCTCTTCTCATTACCACCACCCAGGACAAGCCCTCTTCTCATTACTGCCCTCCAGGACATGCCCTCTTCTCATTACTACCCTGCAGGACATGCCCTCTTCTCATTACTACCACCCAGGAGAAGCCCTCTTCTCATTACTACCCTCCAGGACAAGCCATCTTCTCATTACTACAGTCCAGGACAAGCCCACTTGTCATTACTACCACCCAGGACAAGCCCTCTTCTCATTACTACCGTCCGGGAGAAGCCCTCTTCTCATTACTACCATCCGGGACAAGCCCTCTTCTCATTACTACCCTCCAGGACAAGCCATCTTCTCATTACTATCGTCCAGGACTAGCTCTCTTCTCATTACTACCACCCAGCACAAGCCCACCTATCATTACTACCCTCCAGGACAAGCCATCTTCTCATTACTATAGTCCAGGACAAGCCATCTTCTCATTACTACCCTCCAGGACTCGCCCTCTTCTCATTACTACCATCCAGTACAAGTCCTCTTCTCATTACTACCATCCGGGACAAGCCCTCTTCTCATTGCTACCCTCCAGGACAAGCCCTCTTCTCATTACTACCATCCAGGACAAGTCCTCTTCTCATTACTACCATCCGGGACAAGCCCTCTTCTCATTATTACCAGCCGGGACAAGCCCTCTTCTCATTGCTACCCTCCAGGACAAGCCCTCTTCTCATTACTACCATCCGAGACAAGCCCTCTTCTCATTACTACCATACGGGACAAGCCATCTTCTCATTACTACCATCCGAGACAAGCCCTCTTCTCATTACTACCATCCGGGACAAGCCCTCTTCTCATTACTACCGTCCAGGACAAGCCCTCTTCTCATTACTATCATCCGGGACATGCCCTCTTCTCATTTCTACGGTCCAGGACAAGCCATCTTCTCATTACTACCATCCAGGACAAGCCCTCTTCTCATTACTACCGTCCAGGACAAGCCCTCTTCTCATTACTACCGTCCAGGACAAGCCCTCTGCTCATTACTACCATCCAGGACAAGCCCTCTTCTCATTACTACCCTCCAGGACAAGCCCTCTTCTCATTACTACCACCCAGGACAAGCCCCCTTCTCATTACTACCACCCAGGACAAGCCGTCTTCACATTACTACCATCCGGGACAAGCCCTCTTCTCATTACTACCGTCCGGGACAAGCCCTCTTCTTATTAATACCCTCTGGGACAGGCCCTCTTCTCATTACCACCCTCCAGGACAAGCTCTCTTCTCATTACCACCACCCAGGACAAACCCTCTTCTCATTACTGCCCTCCAGGACATGCCCTCTTCTCATTACTACCCTGCAGGACATGCCCTCTTCTCATTACTACCACCCAGGAGAAGCCCTCTTCTCATTACTACCGTCCGGGACAAGCCCTCTTCTGATTACTATCGACCAGGACTTGCCCTCTTCTCATTACTATCATCCAGGACTAGCCCTCTTCTCATTACTACCACCCAGGACAAGCCCTCTTCTCATTACTACCCTCCAGGACAAGCCATCTACTCATTACTACAGTCCAGGACAAGCCCACTTGTTATTACTACCACCCAGGACAAGCCCTCTTCTCATTACTACCATCCGGGAGAAGCCCTCTTCTCATTACTACCATCTGGGACAAGCCCTCTTTTCATTACTACCCTACAGGACAAGCCATCTTCTCATTACTACAGTCCAGGACAAGCCCTCTTCTCATTACTATCGTCCAGGACTGGCTCTCTTCTCATTACTACCCTCCAGGACTCGCCCTCTTCTCATTACTACCATCCAGTAAAAGCCCTCTTCTCATTACTACCATCCGGGACAAGCCCTCTTCTCATTGCTACCCTCCAGGACAAGCCCTCTTCTCATTACTACCATCCGGGAGAAGCCCTCTTCTCATTACTACCATCCGGGACAAGCCCTCTTCTCATTATTACCAGCCGGGACAAGCCCTCATCTCATTGCTACCCTCCAGGACAAGCCCTCTTCTCATTACTACCATCCGAGACAAGCCGTCTTCTCATTACTACCATCCGGGACAAGCCCTCTTCTCATTACTACCATCCGGGACAGGCCCTCTTCTCATTACTACTGTCCAGGACAAGCCCTCTTCTCATTACTACCGTCCGGGAGAAGCCCTCTTCTCATTACTACCGTCAAGGACAGGCCCTCTTCTCATTGCTACCAATCGGGACAAGCCCTCTTCTCATTACTACCCTCCAGGACAAGCCCTCATCTCATTACTACCGTCCGGGACAAGCCCTCTTCTGATTACTGCCGTCCGGGTCAAGCCGTCTTCTCATTACTACCCTCCAGGACAAGCCCTCCTCTCATTACTACCGTACAGGACAAGCCCTCTTCTCATTACTACCCTCTAGGACAAGCCCTCTTCTCATTACTACCATCCGGGACAAACCCTCTTCTCATTACTACCCTCCAGGACAAGCCCTCTTCTCATTACTACCCTCCAGGACAAGCCCTCCTCTCATTACTACCGTCCAGGACAAGCCCTCTTCACATTACTACCCTCCAGGACAAGCCCTCTTCTCATTACTACCCTCCAGGACAAGCCATCTTCTCATTACTACCGTCCAGGACAAGCTCTCTTCTCATTATTACCTTCCAGTACAAGCCCACTTCTGATTACTACCCTCCGGGACATGACCTCTTCTCATAACTACCCTCCTGGACATGCCCTCTTTTCATTACTACCCTCCAGGACAAGCCATCTTCTCATTACTACCCTCCGGGACATGCCCTGTTCTTATTACTACCCTCCAGGACAAGCCCTCTTCTCATTACTACCCTCCAGGACAAGCCCTCTTCTCATTACTACCGTCCGGGACAAGCCCTCTTCTCATTACTACCGTCCAGGACAAGCCCTCTTCTCATTACTACCGTCCGGGACAAGCCCTCTTGTCATTACTACCGTCCGGGACATGCCCTCTTCTCATTACTACCGTCCAGGACAAGCCCTCTTCTCATTACTATCATCCGGGACATGCCCTCTTCTCATTTCTACCGTCCAGGACAAGCCATCTTCTCATTACTACCATCCAGGACAAGCCCTCTTCTCATTACTACCGTCCAGGACAAGCCCTCTTCTCATTACTACCGTCCAGGACAAGCCCTCTGCTCATTACTACCATCCAGGACAAGCCCTCTTCTCATTACTACCCTCCAGGACAAGCCCTCTTCTCATTACTACCACCCTGGACAAGCCCCCTTCTCATTACTACCACCCAGGACAAGCCCTCTTCTCATTACTACCGTCCGGGACAAGCCCTCTTCTCATTACTACCGTCCGGGACAAGCCCTCTTCTTATTAATACCCTCTGGGACAGGCCCTCTTCTCATTACCACCCTCCAGGACAAGCTCTCTTCTCATTACCACCACCCAGGACAAGCCCTCTTCTCATTACTGCCCTCCAGGACATGCCCTCTTCTCATTACTACCCTGCAGGACATGCCCTCTTCTCATTACTACCACCCAGGAGAAGCCCTCTTCTCATTACTACTGTCCGGGACAAGCACTGTTCTCATTACTATCGACCAGGACTTGCCCTCTTCTGATTACTATCATCCAGGACTAGCCCTCTTCTCATTACTACCACCCAGGACAAGCCCTCTTCTCATTACTACCCTCCAGGACAAGCCATCTTCTCATTACTACAGTCCAGGACAAGCCCACTTGTCATTACTACCACCCAGGACAAGCCCTCTTCTCATTACTACCGTCCGGGAGAAGCCCTCTTCTCATTACTACCATCTGGGACAAGCCCTCTTCTCATTACTACCCTCCAGGACAAGCCATCTTCTCATTACTACAGTACAGGACTAGCTCTCTTCTCATTACTACCACCCAGGACAAGCCCACCTATCATTACTACCCTCCAGGACAAGCCATTTTCTCATTACTACAGTCCAGGACAAGCCATCTTCTCATTACTACCCTCCAGGACTCGCCCTCTTCTCATTACTACCATCCAGTACAAGTCCTCTTCTCATTACTACCTTCCGGGACAAGCCCTCTTCTCATTGCTACCCTCCAGGACAAGCCCTCTTCTCATTACTACCATCCAGGACAAGCCCTCTTCTCATTACTACCATCCGGGACAAGCCCTCTTCTCATTATTACCAGCCGGGACAAGCCCTCTTCTCATTGCTACCCTCCAGGACAAGCCCTCTTCTCATTACTACCATCCGAGACAAGCCCTCTTCTCATTACTACCATACCGGACAAGCCATCTTCTCATTACTACCATCCGAGACAAGCCCTCTTCTCATTACTACCATCCGGGACAAGCCCTCTTCTCATTACTACCGTCCAGGACAAGCCCTCTTCTCATTACTATCATCCGGGACATGCCCTCTTCTCATTTCTACGGTCCAGGACAAGCCATCTTCTCATTACTACCGTCCAGGACAAGCCCTCTGCTCATTACTACCATCCAGGACAAGCCCTCTTCTCATTACTACCCTCCAGGACAAGCCCTCTTCTCATTACTACCACCCAGGACAAGCCCCCTTCTCATTACTACCACCCAGGACAAGCCGTCTTCTCATTACTACCGTCCGGGACAAGCCCTCTTCTCATTACTACCGTCCGGGACAAGCCCTCTTCTTATTAATACCCTCTGGGACAGGCCCTCTTCTCATTACCACCCTCCAGGACAAGCTCTCTTCTCATTACCACCACCCAGGACAAGCCCTCTTCTCATTACTGCCCTCCAGGACATGCCCTCTTCTCATTACTACCCTGCAGGACATGCCCTCTTCTCATTTCTACCGTCCGGGACAAGCCCTCTTCTGATTACTATCGACCAGGACTTGCCCTCTTCTCATTACTATCATCCAGGACTAGCCCTCTTCTCATTACTACCACCCAGGACAAGCCCTCTTCTCATTACTACCCTCCAGGACAAGCCATCTTCTCATTACTACAGTCCAGGACAAGCCCACTTGTCATTACTACCACCCAGGACAAGCCCTCTTCTCATTACTACCGTCCGGGAGAAGCCCTCTTCTCATTACTACCATCTGGGACAAGCCCTCTTTTCATTACTACCCTACAGGACAAGCCATCTTCTCATTACTACGGTCCAGGACAAGCCCTCTTCTCATTACTATCGTCCAGGACTGGCTCTCTTCTCATTACTACCCTCCAGGACTCGCCCTCTTCTCATTACTACCATCCAGTAAAAGCCCTCTTCTCATTACTACCATCCGGGACAAGCCCTCTTCTCATTGCTACCCTCCAGGACAAGCCCTCTTCTCATTACTACCATCCGGGAGAAGCCCTCTTCTCATTACTACCATCCGGGACAAGCCCTCTTCTCATTATTACCAGCCGGGACAAGCCCTCTTCTCATTGCTACCCTCCAGGACAAGCCCTCTTCTCATTACTACCATCCGAGACAAGCCCTCTTCTCATTACTACCATCCGGGACAAGCCCTCTTCTCATTACTACCATCCGGGACAGGCCCTCTTCTGATTACTACTGTCCAGGACAAGCCCTCTTCTCATTACTGCTGTCCAGGAGAAGCCCTCTTCTCATTACTACCCTCCGGGACATGCCCTCTTCTCGTTACTACCCTCCAGGACAAGCCCTCTTCTCATTACTACCGTCCGGGAGAAGCCCTCTTCTCATTACTACCGTCCAGGACAGGCCCTCTTCTCATTGCTACCAATCGGGACAAGCCCTCTTCTCATTACTACGATCCGGGACAAGCCCTCTTCTCATTACTACCCTCCAGGACAAGCCCTCATCTCATTACTACCGTCCGGGACAAGCCCTCTTCTGATTACTGCCGTCCGGGTCAAGCCGTCTTCTCATTACTACCCTCCAGGACAAGCCCTCCTCTCATTACTACCGTACAGGACAAGCCCTCTTCTCATTACTACCCTCTAGGACAAGCCCTCTTCTCATTACTACCATCCGGGACAAACCCTCTTCTCATTACTACCCTCCAGGACAAGCCCTCTTCTCATTACTACCCTCCAGGACAAGCCCTCCTCTCATTACTACCGTCCAGGACAAGCCCTCTTCTCATTACTACCCTCCAGGACAAGCCCTCTTCTCATTACTACCCTCCAGGACAAGCCATCTTCTCATTACTACCGTCCAGGACAAGCTCTCTTCTCATTATTACCTTCCAGTACAAGCCCACTTCTGATTACTACCCTCCGGGACATGCCCTCTTCTCATAACTACCCTCCGGGACATGCCCTCTTTTCATTACTACACTCCAGGACAAGCCATCTTCTCATTACTACCCTCCGGGACATGCCCAGTTCTTATTACTACCCTCCAGGACAAGCCCTCTTCTCATTACTACCCTCCAGGACAAGCCCTCTTCTCATTACTACCGTCCGGGACAAGCCCTCTTGTCATTACTACCGTCCGGGACAAGCCCACTTCTCATTACTACCGTCCAGGACAAGCCCTCTTCTCATTACTGCCTTCCAGGACAAGCCCTCTTGTCATTAATACCCTCCAGGACAAGCCCTCTTCTCATTTCTACCGTCCAGGACAAGCCATCTTCTCATTACTACCATCCAGGACAAGCCCTCTTCTCATTACTACCGTCCAGGACAAGCCCTCTTCTCATTACTACCGTCCAGGACAAGCCCTCTGCTCATTACTACCATCCAGGACAAGCCCTCTTCTCATTACTACCCTGCAGGACATGCCCTCTTCTCATTACTACCACCCAGGAGAAGCCATCTTCTCATTACTACCGCCCGGGACAAGCCCTGTTCTCATTACTATCGACCGGGACAAGCCCTCTTCTGATTACTATCATCCAGGACTAGCCCTCTTCTCATTACTACCACCCAGGACAAGCCCTCTTCTCATTACTACCCTCCAGGACAAGCCATCTTCTCATTACTACAGTCCAGGACAAGCCCACTTGTCATTACTACCACCCAGCACAAGCCCTCTTCTCATTACTACCGTCCGGGAGAAGCCCTCTTCTCATTACTACCATCTGGGACAAGCCCTCTTCTCATTACTACCCTCCAGGACAAGCCATCTTCTCATTACTACAGTCCAGGACAAGCCCTCTTCTCATTACTATCGTCCAGGACTAGCTATCTTCTCATTACTACCACCCAGGACAAGCCCACCTATCATTACTACCCTCCAGGACAAGCCATCTTCTCATTACTACAGTCCAGGACAAGCCATCTTCTCATTACTACCCTCCAGGACTCGCCCTCTTCTCATTACTACCATCCAGTACAAGCCCTCTTCTCATTACTACCATCCGGGACCATCCCTCTTCTCATTGCTACCCTCCAGGACAAGCCCTCTTCTCATTACTACCATCCAGGACAAGCCCTCTTCTCATTACTACCATCCGGGACAAGCCCTCTTCTCATTATTACCAGCCGGGACAAGCCCTCTTCTCATTGCTACCCTCCAGGACAAGCCCTCTTCTCATTACTACCATCCGAGACAAGCCCTCTTCTCATTACTACCATCCGGGACAAGCCATCTTCTCATTTCTACGGTCCAGGACAAGCCATCTTCTCATTACTACCATCCAGGACAAGCCCTCTTCTCATTACTACCGTCCAGGACAAGCCCTCTTCTCATTACTACCGTCCAGGACAAGCCCTCTGCTCATTACTACCACCCAGGACAAGCCCCCTTCTCATTACTACCACCCAGGACAAGCCGTCTTCTCATTACTACCGTCCGGGACAAGCCCTCTTCTCATTACTACCGTCCGGGACAAGCCCTCTTCTTATTAATACCCTCTGGGACAGGCCCTCTTCTCATTACCACCCTCCAGGACAAGCTCTCTTCTCATTACCACCACCCAGGACAAGCCCTCTTCTCATTACTGCCCTCCAGGACATGCCCTCTTCTCATTACTACCCTGCAGGACATGCCCTCTTCTCATTACTACCACCCAGGAGAAGCCCTCTTCTCATTACTACCGTCCGGGACAAGCCCTCTTCTGATTACTATCGACCAGGACTTGCCCTCTTCTCATTACTATCATCCAGGACTAGCCCTCTTCTCATTACTACCACCCAGGACAAGCCCTCTTCTCATTACTACCGTCCGGGAGAAGCCCTCTTCTCATTACTACCATCTGGGACAAGCCCTCTTTTCATTACTACCCTACAGGACAAGCCATCTTCTCATTACTACAGTCCAGGACAAGCCCTCTTCTCATTACTATCGTCCAGGACTGGCTCTCTTCTCATTACTACCACCCAGGACAAGCCCACTAATCATTACTACCCTCCAGGACAAGCCATCTTCTCATTACTACAGCCCAGGACAAGCCATCTTCTCATTACTACCCTCCAGGACTCGCCCTCTTCTCATTACTACCATCCAGTAAAAGCCCTCTTCTCATTACTACCATCCGGGACAAGCCCTCTTCTCATTGCTACCCTCCAGGACAAGCCCTCTTCTCATTGCTACCCTCCAGGACAAGCCCTCTTCTCATTACTACCATCCGAGACAAGCCCTCTTCTCATTACTACCATCCGGGACAAGCCCACTTCTCATTACTACCATCTGGGACAGGCACTCTTCTCATTACTACCGTCCAGGACAAGCCCTCTTCTCATTACTGCTGTCCAGGAAAAGCCCTCTTCTCATTACTACCCTCCGGGACATGCCCTCTTCTCGTTACTACCCTCCAGGACAAGCCCTCTTCTCATTACTACCGTCCGGGAGAAGCCCTCTTCTCATTACTACCGTACAGGACAGGCCCTCTTCTCATTGCTACCAATCGGGACAAGCCCTCTTCTCATTACTACGATCCGGGACAAGCCCTCTTCTCATTACTACCCTCCAGGACAAGCCCTCATCTCATTACTACCGTCCGGGACAAGCCCTCTTCTGATTACTGCCGTCCGGGTCAAGCCGTCTTCTCATTACTACCCTACAGGACAAGCCCTCCTCTCATTACTACCGTCCAGGACAAGCCCTCTTCTCATTACTACCCTCCAGGACAAGCCCTCTTCTCATTACTACCATCCGGGACAAACCCTCTTCTCATTACTACCCTCCAGGACAAGCCATCTTCTCATTACTACCGTCCAGGACAAGCTCTCTTCTCATTATTACCGTCCAGTACAAGCCCACTTCTGATTACTACCCTCCGGGACATGCCCTCTTCTCATTACTACCCTCCGGGACATGCCCTGTTCTTATTACTACCCTCCAGGACAAGCCCTCTTCTCATTACTACCCTCCAGGACAAGCCCTCCTCTCATTACTACCGTCCAGGAAAAGCCCTCTTCTCATTACTACCCTCCGGGACAAGCCCTCTTCTCATTACTACCTTCCAGGACAAGCCCTCATCTCATTACTACCGTCCGGGACAAGCCCTCTTCTGATTACTGCCGTCCGGGTCAAGCCGTCTTCTCATTACTACCCTCCAGGACAAGCCCTCCTCTCATTACTACCGTCCAGGACAAGCCCTCTTCTCATTACTACCCTCCAGGACAAGCCCTCTTCTCATTACTACCCTCCAGGACAAGCCATCTTCTCATTACTACCGTCCAGGACAAGCTCTCTTCTCATTATTACCGTCCAGTACAAGCCCACTTCTGATTACTACCCTCCGGGACATGCCCTCTTCTCATTACTACCCTCCGGGACATGCCCTCTTCTCATTACTACCCTCCAGGACAAGCCATCTTCTCATTACTACCCTCCGGGACATGCCGTCTTCTTATTACTACTGCCCAGGACAAGCCCTCTTCTCATTACTACCCTCCGGGACATGCCCTCTTCTCATTACTACCGTCCAGGACAGGCCCTCTTCTCATTACTGCCCTCCAGGACAAGCCCTCTTCTCATTACTACCATCCGGGGCAAGCCCTCTTCTCATTACTACCGTCCAGGACATGCCCTCTTCTCATTACTACCCTCCAGGACAAGCCCTCTTCTCATTACTACCCTCCAGGACAAGCCCTCTTCTCATTACTACACTCCAGGACAAGCCCTCTTCTCATTACAACCCTCCAGTACAAGCCCTCTTCTCATTACTACCACTTAGGACAAGCCCTCTTCTCATTACTACTCTCCAGTACAAGCCCTCTTATTACCACCCTCCAGGACAAGCCCTCTTCTCATTACTACCCTCCAGGACAAGCCCTCTTCTCATTACTACCCTCCAGGTCAAGCTCTCTTCTCATTACTACCGTCCAGGACAAGCCCTCTTCTCATTATTACCGTCCAGGACAAGCCCTCTTCTCATTACTACCCTCCAGGACAAGCCCTCTTCTCATTACTACCGTCCAGGACAAGCCCTCTTCTCATTACTACCGTCTGGGACAAGCCCTCTTCTCATTACTACAGTCCGGGACAAGCCCTCTTCTCATTACTACCATCCGGGACAAGCCCTCTTCTCATTACTACCCTCCAGGACAAGCCCTCTTCTCATTACTATCATCTGGGACATGCCCTCTTCTCATTACTACCACCCAGGACAACCCCTCTTCTCATTACTACCGTCCAGGACTAGCCCTCTTCTCATTACTACCCTCCAGGACAAGCCATCTTCTCATTACTACAGTCCAGGACAAGCCATCTTCTCATTACTACCATCCAGTACAAGCCCTCTTGTCATTACTACCCTCCAGGACAAGCCCTCTTCTCATTACTACCGTCCGGGACAAGCCCTCTTGAAATTACTACCCTCCAGGACAAGCTCTCTTCTCATTACTACCGTCCGGGACAAGCCCTCTTCTCATTACTACCCTCCAGGACAAGCCCTCTTGTCATTACTACCATCCAGGACAAGCCCTCTTGTCATTACTACCGTCCAGGACAAGCCCTCTTCTCATTACTACCATCCGGGACAAGCCCTCTTCTCATTACTACCATCCGGGAAAAGCCCTCTTCTCATTACTACCCTGCAGGACAAGCCCTCTTCTCATTACTACCCTCCAGGACAAGCCCTCTTGTCATTACTACCGTCCAGGACAAGCCCTCTTGTCATTACTACCGTCCGGGACAAGCCCTCTTGTCATTACTACCGTCCGGGACAACCCCTCTTCTCATTACTACCGTCCGGGACAAGCCCTCTTGTCATTACTACCACCCAGGACAAGCCCTCTTCTCATTACTACCGTCCGGGAGAAGCCCTCTTCTCATTACTACCATCCGGGACAAGCACTCTTCTCATTACTACAGTCCGGGACATGCCCTCTTCTCATTACTACAGTCCAGGACAAGCCCTCTTCTCATTACTACCATCCGGGACAAGCCCTCTTCTCATTACTACCGTCCGGGACAAGCCCTCTTCTCATTATTACAGTCCAGGACAAGCCCTCTTCTCATTACTAACGTCCAGGACTAGCCCTCTTCTCATTACTACCCTCCAGGACAAGCCCTCTTCTCATTACTATCATCCGGGACATGCCCTCTTCTCATTACTACCACCCAGGACAACCCCTCTTCTCATTACTACCCTCCAGGACAAGCCATCTTCTCATTACTACCGTCCAGGACAAGCTCTCTTCTCATTACTACCGTCCAGGACAAGCCCTCTTCTCATTACTACCCTCCAGGACAAGCCCTCTTCTCATTACTACCGTCCAGGACAAGCTCTCTTCTCATTACTACCGTCCAGGACAAGCCCTCTTCTCATTACTACCCTCCAGGACAAGCCCTCTTCTCATTACTACCGTCCAGGACAAGCCCTCTTCTCATTACTACCGTCTGGGACAAGCCCTCTTCTCATTACTACAGTCCGGGACAAGCCCTCTTCTCATTACTACCATCCGGGACAAGCCCTCTTCTCATTACTACCATCCGGGACAAGCCCTCTTCTCATTACTACCGTCCGGGACAAGCCCTCTTCTCATTACTACCGTCCAGGACTAGCCCTCTTCTCATTACTACCCTCCAGGACAAGCCCTCTTCTCATTACTATCATCTGGGACATGCCCTCTTCTCATTACTACCACCCAGGACAACCCCTCTTCTCATTACTACCCTCCAGGACAAGCCATCTTCTCATTACTACCCTCCAGGACTAGCCATCTTCTCATTACTACAGTCCAGGACAAGCCATCTTCTCATTACTACCATCCAGTACAAGCCCTCTTGTCATTACTACCCTCCAGGACAAGCCCTCTTCTCATTACTACCGTCCGGGACAAGCCCTCTTGTCATTACTACCATCCAGGACAAGCCCTCTTGTCATTACTACCGTCCAGGACAAGCCCTCTTCTCATTACTACCATCCGGGACAAGCCCTCTTCTCATTACTACCATCCGGGAAAAGCCCTCTTCTCATTACTACCCTGCAGGACAAGCCCTCTTCTCATTACTACCCTCCAGGACAAGCCCTCTTCTCATTACTACCGTCCAGGACAAGCCCTCTTGTCATTACTACCGTCCGGGACAAGCACTCTTGTCATTACTACCGTCCGGGACAACCCCTCTTCTCATTACTACCGTCCGGGACAAGCCCTCTTGTCATTACTACCACCCAGGACAAGCCCTCTTCTCATTACTACCGTCCGGGAGAAGCCCTCTTCTCATTACTACCATCCGGGACAAGCAGTCTTCTCATTACTACAGTCCGGGTCATGCCCTCTTCTCATTACTACAGTCCAGGACAAGCCCTCTTCTCATTACTACCATCCCGGACAAGCCCTCTTCTCATTACTACCCTCCAGGACAAGCCCTCTTCTCATTACTAACGTCCAGGACTAGCCCTCTTCTCATTACTACCCTCCAGGACAAGCCCTCTTCTCATTACTATCATCCGGGACATGCCCTCTTCTCATTACTACCACCAAGGACAACCCCTCTTCTCATTACTACCCTCCAGGACAAGCCATCTTCTCATTACTACAGTCCAGGACAAGCCATCTTCTCATTACTACCATCCAGTACAAGCCCTCTTGTCATTACTACACTCCAGGACAAGCCCTCTTGTCATTACTACCGTCCGGGACAAGCCCTCTTGTCATTACTACCCTCCAGGACAAGCTCTCTTCTCATTACTACCGTCCGGGACAAGCCCTCTTGTCATTACTACCGTCCAGGACATGCCCTCTTCTCATTACTACCCTCCAGGACAAGCCCTCTTTTCATTACTACCGGCCAGGACAAGCCCTCTTCTCATTACTACCCTCCAGGACAAGCCCTCTTCTCATTACTACCCTCCAGGACAAGCCCTCTTCTCATTACTACCACTTAGGACAAGCCCTCTTCTCATTACTACTCTCCAGTACAAGACCTCTTCTCATTACTACCGTCCAGGACAAGCCCTCTTCTCATTACCACCCTCCAGGACAAGCCCTCTTCTCATTACTACCCTCCAGGACAAGCCATCTTCTCATTACTACCGTCCAGGACAAGCTCTCTTCTCATTATTACCGTCCAGGACAAGCCCTCTTCTCATTACTACCCTCCAGGACAAGCCCTCTTCTCATTACTACCGTCCAGGACAAGCCCTCTTCTCATTACTACCGTCCGGGACAAGCCCTCTTCTCATTACTACCGTCCGGGAGAAGCCCTCTTCTCATTACTACCATCCGGGACAAGCCCTCTTCTCATTACTACCATCCGGGACAAGCCCTCTTCTCATTACTACCGTCCGGGACAAGCCCTCTTCTCATTAATACAGTCCAGGACAAGCCCTCTTCTCATTACTATCGTCCAGGACTAGCCCTCTTCTCATTACTACCCTCCAGGACAAGCCCTCTTCTCATTACTATCATCCGGGACATGCCCTCTTCTCATTACTACCACCCAGGACAACCCCTCTTCTCATTACTACCCTCCAGGACAAGCCATCTTCTCATTACTGCAGTCCAGGACAAGCCATCTTCTCATTACTACCATCCAGTACAAGCCCTCTTGTCATTACTACCCTCCGGGACAAGCCCTCTTCTCATTACTACCGGCCAGGACAAGCCCTCTTCTCATTACTACCCTCCAGGACAAGCCCTCTTCTCATTACTACCCTCCAGGACAAGCCCTCTTCTCATTACTACCACTTAGGACAAGCCCTCTTCTCATTACTACTCTCCAGTACAAGACCTCTTCTCATTACTACCGTCCAGGACAAGCTCTCTTCTCATTATTACCGTCCAGGACAAGCCCTCTTGTCATTACTACCATCCAGAACAAGCCCTCTTCTCATTACTACCGTCCGGGACAAGCCCTCTTGTCATTACTACCGTCCAGGACAAGCCCTCTTGTCATTACTACCCTCCAGGACAAGCCCTCTTGTCATTACTACCATCCAGGACAAGCCCTCTTCTCAATACTACCGTCCGGGACAAGCCCTCTTGTCATTACAACCCTCCAGGACAAGCTCTCTTCTCATTACTACCGTCCGGGACAAGCCCTCTTGTCATTACTACCGTCCAGGACAAGCCCTCTTGTCATTACTACCCTCCAGGACAAGCCCTCTTGTCATTACTACCATCCAGGACAAGCCCTCTTGTCATTACTACCGTCCAGGACAAGCCCTCTTCTCATTACTACCATCCGGGACAAGCCCTCTTCTCATTACTACCATCCGGGAAAAGCCCTCTTCTCATTACTACCCTGCAGGACAAGCCCTCTTCTCATTACTACCCTGCAGGACAAGCCCTCTTCTCATTACTACCGTCCAGGACAAGCCCTCTTGTCATTACTACCGTGCGGGACAAGCCCTCTTCTCATTACTACCGTCCGGGACAAGCCCTCTTGGCATTACTACCACCCAGGACAAGCCCTCTTCTCATTACTACCGTCCGGGAGAAGCCCTCTTCTCATTACTACCATCCGGGACAAGCACTCTTCTCATTACTACAGTCCAGGACATGCCCTCTTCTCATTACTACCATCCGGGACAAGCCCTCTTCTCATTATTACCAGCCGGGACAAGCCCTCTTCTCATTGCTACCCTCCAGGACAAGCCCTCTTCTCATTACTACCATCCGGGACAGGCCCTCTTCTCATTACTACCGTCCAGGACAAGCCCTCTTCTCATTACTACCCTCCGGGACATGCCCTCTTCTCGTTACTACCCTCCAGGACAAGCCCTCTTCTCATTACTACCGTCCGGGAGAAGCCCTCTTCTCATTACAACCGTCCGGGACAGGCCCTCTTCTCATTGCTACCAATCGGGACAAGCCCTCTTCTCATTACTACGATCCGGGACAAGCCCTCTTCTCATTACTACCCTCCAGGACAAGCCCTCATCTCATTACTACCGTCCGGGACCAGCCCTCTTCTGATTACTGCCGTCCGGGTCAAGCCGTTTTCTCATTACTACCCTCCAGGACAAGCCCTCCTCTCATTACTACCGTCCAGGACAAGCCCTCTTCTCATTACTACCCTCCAGGACAAGCCCTCTTCTCATTACTACCCTCCGGGACAAACCCTCTTCTCATTACTACCCTCCAGGACAAGCCCTCTTCTCATTAATACCCTCCAGGACAAGCCCTCCTCTCATTACTACCGTCCAGGACAAGCCCTCTTCTCATTACTACCCTCCAGGACAAGCCCTCTTCTCATTACTACCCTCCAGGACAAGCCATCTTCTCATTACTACCGTCCAGGACAAGCTCTCTTCTCATTATTACCGTCCAGTACAAGCCCACTTCTGATTACTACCCTCCGGGACATGCCCTCTTCTCATTACTACCCTCCGGGACATGCCCTCTTCTCATTACTACCCTCCAGGACAAGCCATCTTCTCATTACTACCCTCCGGGACATGCCCTCTTCTTATTACTACCGTCCAGGACAACCCCTCTTCTCATTACTACCCTCCGGGACATGCCCTCTTCTCATTACTACCACCCAGGACAAGCCCTCTTCTCATTACTACCGTCCAGGACAGGCCCTCTTCTCATTACTGCCCTCCAGGACAAGCCCTCTTCTCATTACTACCATCCGGGGCAAGCCCTCTTCTCATTACTACCGTCCAGGACATGCCCTCTTCTCATTACTACCCTCCAGGACAAGCCCTCTTCTCATTACTACCCTCCAGGACAAGCCCTCTTCTCATTACTACCCTCCAGGACAAGCCCTCTTCTCATTACTACCACTTAGGACAAGCCCTCTTCTCATTACTACTCTCCAGTACAAGCCCTCTTCTCATTACCACCCTCCAGGACAAGCCCTCTTCTCATTACTATCCTCCAGGACAAGCCCTCTTCTCATTACTACCCTCCAGGACAAGCTCTCTTCTCATTACTACCGTCCAGGACAAGCCCTCTTCTCATTATTACCGTCCAGGACAAGCCCTCTTCTCATTACTACCCTCCAGGACAAGCCCTCTTCTCATTACTACCGTCCAGGACAAGCCCTCTTCTCATTACTACCGTCCGGGACAAGCCCTCTTCTCATTACTACCGTCCGGGAGAAGCCCTCTTCTCATTACTACCATCCGGGACAAGCCCTCTTCTCATTACTGCCATCCGGGACAAGCCCTCTTCTCATTACTACCGTCCGGGATAAGCCCTCTTCTCATTAATACAGTCCAGGACAAGCCCTCTTCTCATTACTACCGTCCAGGACTAGCCCTCTTCTCATTACTACCCTCCAGGACAAGCCCTCTTCTCATTACTATCATCCGGGTCATGCCCTCTTCTCATTACTACCACCCAGGACAACCCCTCTTCTCATTACTACCCTCCAGGACAAGCCATCTTCTCATTACTACAGTCCAGGACAAGCCATCTTCTCATTACTACCATCCAGTACAAGCCCTCTTGTCATTACTACCCTCCAGGACAAGCCCTCTTCTCATTACTACCCTCCGGGACAAACCCTCTTCTCATTACTACCCTCCAGGACAAGCCCTCTTCTCATTAATACCCTCCAGGACAAGCCCTCCTCTCATTACTACCGTCCAGGACAAGCCCTCTTCTCATTACTACCCTCCAGGACAAGCCCTCTTCTCATTACTACCCTCCAGGACAAGCCATCTTCTCATTACTACCGTCCAGGACAAGCTCTCTTCTCATTATTACCGTCCAGTACAAGCCCACTTCTGATTACTACCCTCCGGGACATGCCCTCTTCTCATTACTACCCTCCGGGACATGCCCTCTTCTCATTACTACCCTCCAGGACAAGCCATCTTCTCATTACTACCCTCCGGGACATGCCCTCTTCTTATTACTACCGTCCAGGACAACCCCTCTTCTCATTACTACCCTCCGGGACATGCCCTCTTCTCATTACTACCACCCAGGACAAGCCCTCTTCTCATTACTACCGTCCAGGACAGGCCCTCTTCTCATTACTGCCCTCCAGGACAAGCCCTCTTCTCATTACTACCATCCGGGGCAAGCCCTCTTCTCATTACTACCGTCCAGGACATGCCCTCTTCTCATTACTACCCTCCAGGACAAGCCCTCTTCTCATTACTACCCTCCAGGACAAGCCCTCTTCTCATTACTACCCTCCAGGACAAGCCCTCTTCTCATTACTACCCTCCAGGACAAGCCCTCTTCTCATTACTACCACTTAGGACAAGCCCTCTTCTCATTACTACTCTCCAGTACAAGCCCTCTTCTCATTACCACCCTCCAGGACAAGCCCTCTTCTCATTACTATCCTCCAGGACAAGCCCTCTTCTCATTACTACCCTCCAGGACAAGCTCTCTTCTCATTACTACCGTCCAGGACAAGCCCTCTTCTCATTATTACCGTCCAGGACAAGCCCTCTTCTCATTACTACCCTCCAGGACAAGCCCTCTTCTCATTACTACCGTCCAGGACAAGCCCTCTTCTCATTACTACCGTCCGGGACAAGCCCTCTTCTCATTACTACCGTCCGGGAGAAGCCCTCTTCTCATTACTACCATCCGGGACAAGCCCTCTTCTCATTACTGCCATCCGGGACAAGCCCTCTTCTCATTACTACCGTCCGGGATAAGCCCTCTTCTCATTAATACAGTCCAGGACAAGCCCTCTTCTCATTACTACCGTCCAGGACTAGCCCTCTTCTCATTACTACCCTCCAGGACAAGCCCTCTTCTCATTACTATCATCCGGGTCATGCCCTCTTCTCATTACTACCACCCAGGACAACCCCTCTTCTCATTACTACCCTCCAGGACAAGCCATCTTCTCATTACTACAGTCCAGGACAAGCCATCTTCTCATTACTACCATCCAGTACAAGCCCTCTTGTCATTACTACCCTCCAGGACAAGCCCTCTTGTCATTACTACCGTCCGGGACAAGCCCTCTTGTCATTACTACCCTCCAGGACAAGCTCTCTTCTCATTACTACCGTCCGGGACAAGCCCTCTTGTCATTACTACCGTCCAGGACAAGCCCTCTTGTCATTACTACCCTCCAGGACAAGCCCTCTTGTCATTACTACCATCCAGGACAAGCCCTCTTGTCATTACTACCGTCCAGGACAAGCCCTCTTCTCATTACTACCATCCGGGACAAGCCCTCTTGTCATTACTACCGTCCGGGACAACCCTCTTGTCATTACTACCGTCCGGGACAAGCCCTCTTGTCATTACTACCACCCAGGACAAGCCCTCTTCTCATTACTACCGTCCGGGAGAAGCCCTCTTCTCATTACTACCATCCGGGACAAGCACTCTTCTCATTACTACAGTCCGGGACAAGCCCTCTTCTCATTACTGCCATCCGGGACAAGCCCTCTTCTCATTACTACCGTCCGGGACAAGCCCTCTTCTCATTAATACAGTCCAGGACAAGCCCTCTTCTCATTACTACCGTCCAGGACTAGCCCTCTTTCATTACTACCCTCCAGGACAAGCCCTCTTCTCATTACTATCATCCGGGTCATGCCCTCTTCTCATTACTACCACCCAGGACAACCCCTCTTCTCATTACTACCCTCCAGGACAAGCCATCTTCTCATTACTACAGTCCAGGACAAGCCATCTTCTCATTACTACCATCCAGTACAAGCCCTCTTGTCATTACTACCCTCCAGGACAAGCCCTCTTGTCATTACTACCGTCCGGGACAAGCCCTCTTGTCATTACTACCCTCCAGGACAAGCTCTCTTCTCATTACTACCGTCCGGGACAAGCCCTCTTGTCATTACTACCGTCCAGGACAAGCCCTCTTGTCATTACTACCCTCCAGGACAAGCCCTCTTGTCATTACTACCATCCAGGACAAGCCCTCTTGTCATTACTACCGTCCAGGACAAGCCCTCTTCTCATTACTACCATCCGGGACAAGCCCTCTTGTCATTACTACCGTCCGGGACAAGCCCTCTTGTCATTACTACCGTCCGGGACAACCCTCTTGTCATTACTACCGTCCGGGACAAGCCCTCCTGTCATTACTACCACCCAGGACAAGCCCTCTTCTCATTACTACCGTCCGGGAGAAGCCCTCTTCTCATTACTACCATCCGGGACAAGCACTCTTCTCATTACTACAGTCCGGGACATGCCCTCTTCTCATTACTACAGTCCAGGACAAGCCCTCTTCTCATTACTACCGTCCGGGACAAGCCCTCGTCTCATTAATACAGTCCAGGACAAGCCCTCTTCTCATTACTATCGTCCAGGACAAGCCCTTTTCTCATTACTATCATCCGGGACATGCCCTCTTCTCATTACTACCACCCAGGACAACCCCTCTTCTCATTACTACCCTCCAGGACAAGCCATCTTCTCATTACTACAGTCCAGGACAAGCCATGTTCTCATTACTACCATCCAGTACAAGCCCTCTTGTCATTACTACACTCCAGGACAAGCCCTCTTGTCATTACTACCGTCCGGGACAAGCCCTCTTGTCATTACTGCCCTCCAGGACAAGCTCTCTTCTCATTACAACCGTCCGGGACAAGCCCTGTTGTCATTACTACCGTCCAGGACATGCCCTCTTCTCATTACTACCCTCCAGGACAAGCCCTCTTTTCATTACTACCGGCCAGGACAAGCCCTCTTCTCATTACTACCCTCCAGGACAAGCCCTCTTCTCATTACTACCCTCCAGGACAAGCCCTCTTCTCATTACTACCACTTAGGACAAGCCCTCTTCTCATTACTACTCTCCAGTACAAGACCTCTTCTCATTACCACCGTCCAGGACAAGCCCTCTTCTCATTACTACCCTCCAGGACAAGCCCTCTTCTCATTACTACCGTCCAGGACAAGCCATCTTCTCATTATTACCGTCCAGGACAAGCTCTCTTCTCATTATTACCCTCCAGGACAAGCCCTCTTCTCATTACTACCCTCCAGGACAAGCCCTCTTCTCATTACTACCGTCTGGGACAAGCCCTCTTCTCATTACTACCGTCCGTGAGAAGCCCTCTTCTCATTACTACCGTCCGGGACAAGCCCTCTTCTCATTACTACCATCCGGGACAAGCCCTCTTCTCATTACTACCGTCCGGGACAAGTCCTCTTCTCATTACTACCGTCCGGGACAAGTCCTCTTCTCATTAATACAGTCCAGGACAAGCCCTCTTCTCATTACTATCATCCAGGACTAGCCCACTTCTCATTACTACCCTCCAGGACAAGCCCTCTTCTCATTACTATCATCCGGGACATGCCCTCTTCTCATTACTACCACCCAGGACAACCCCTCTTCTCATTACTACCCTCCAGGACAAGCCATCTTCTCATTACTACAGTCCAGGACAAGCCATCTTCTCATTACTACCATCCAGTACAAGCCCTCTTGTCATTACTACCCTCCAGGACAAGCCCTCTTGTCATTACTACCGTCCGGGACAAGCCCTCTTGTCATTACTACCCTCCGGGACAAGCCCTCTTCTCATTACTACCGTCCGGTACAAGCCCTCTTGTCATTACTACCGTCCAGGACAAGCCCTCTTGTCATTACTACCCTCCAGGACAAGCCCTCTTGTCATTACTACCATCCAGGACAAGCCCTCTTCTCATTACTACCGTCCAGGACAAGCCCTCTTCTCATTACTACCATCTGGGACAAGCCCTCTTCTCATTACTACCATCCGGGAAAAGCCCTCTTCTCATTACAACCCTGCAGGACAAGCCCTCTTGTCATTACTACCGTCCGGGACAAGCCCTCTTGTCATTACTACCCTCCAGGACAAGCTCTCTTCTCATTACTACCGTCCGGGACAAGCCCTCTTGTCATTACTACCGTCCAGGACAAGCCCTCTTGTCATTACTACCCTCCAGGACAAGCCATCTTGTCATTACTACCATCCAGGACAAGCCCTCTTGTCATTACTACCGTCCAGGACAAGCCCTCTTCTCATTACTACCATCCGGGACAAGCCCTCTTGTCATTACTACCGTCCGGGACAAGCCCTCTTGTCATTACTACCGTCCGGGACAACCCTCTTGTCATTACTACCGTCCGGGACAAGCCCTCCTGTCATTACTACCACCCAGGACAAGCCCTCTTCTCATTACTACCGTCCGGGAGAAGCCCTCTTCTCATTACTACCATCCGGGACAAGCACTCTTCTCATTACTACAGTCCGGGACATGCCCTCTTCTCATTTCTACAGTCCAGGACAAGCCCTCTTCTCATTACTACCGTCCGGGACAAGCCCTCGTCTCATTAATACAGTCCAGGACAAGCCCTCTTCTCATTACTATCGTCCAGGACAAGCCCTCTTCTCATTACTATCATCCTGGACATGCCCTCTTCTCATTACTACCACCCAGGACAACCCCTCTTCTCATTACTACCCTCCAGGACAAGCCATCTTCTCATTACTACAGTCCAGGACAAGCCATGTTCTCATTACTACCATCCAGTACAAGCCCTCTTGTCATTACTACACTCCAGGACAAGCCCTCTTGTCATTACTACCGTCCGGGACAAGCCCTCTTGTCATTACTACCCTCCAGGACAAGCTCTCTTCTCATTACAACCGTCCGGGACAAGCCCTGTTGTCATTACTACCGTCCAGGACATGCCCTCTTCTCATTACTACCCTCCAGGACAAGCCCTCTTTTCATTACTACCGGCCAGGACAAGCCCTCTTCTCATTACTACCCTCCAGGACAAGCCCTCTTCTCATTACTACCCTCCAGGACAAGCCCTCTTCTCATTACTACCACTTAGGACAAGCCCTCTTCTCATTACTACTCTCCAGTACAAGACCTCTTCTCATTACCACCGTCCAGGACAAGCCCTCTTCTCATTACTACCCTCCAGGACAAGCCCTCTTCTCATTACTACCGTCCAGGACAAGCCATCTTCTCATTATTACCGTCCAGGACAAGCTCTCTTCTCATTATTACCCTCCAGGACAAGCCCTCTTCTCATTACTACCCTCCAGGACAAGCCCTCTTCTCATTACTACCGTCTGGGACAAGCCCTCTTCTCATTACTACCGTCCGTGAGAAGCCCTCTTCTCATTACTACCGTCCGGGACAAGCCCTCTTCTCATTTCTACCATCCGGGAAAAGCCCTCTTCTCATTACTACCGTCCGGGACAAGTCCTCTTCTCATTACTACCGTCCGGGACAAGTCCTCTTCTCATTAATACAGTCCAGGACAAGCCCTCTTCTCATTACTATCATCCAGGACTAGCCCACTTCTCATTACTACCCTCCAGGACAAGCCCTCTTCTCATTACTATCATCCGGGACATGCCCTCTTCTCATTACTACCACCCAGGACAACCCCTCTTCTCATTACTACCCTCCAGGACAAGCCATCTTCTCATTACTACAGTCCAGGACAAGCCATCTTCTCATTACTACCATCCAGTACAAGCCCTCTTGTCATTACTACCCTCCAGGACAAGCCCTCTTGTCATTACTACCGTCCGGGACAAGCCCTCTTGTCATTACTACCCTCCAGGACAAGCCCTCTTCTCATTACTACCGTCCGGGACAAGCCCTCTTGTCATTACTACCGTCCAGGACAAGCCCTCTTGTCATTACTACCCTCCAGGACAAGCCCTCTTGTCATTACTACCATCCAGGACAAGCCCTCTTCTCATTACTACCGTCCAGGACAAGCCCTCTTCTCATTACTACCATCTGGGACAAGCCCTCTTCTCATTACTACCATCCGGGAAAAGCCCTCTTCTCATTACAACCCTGCAGGACAAGCCCTCTTCTCATTACTACCCTCCAGGACAAGCCCTCTTCTCATTACTACCGTCCAGGACAAGCCCTCTTGTCATTACTACTGTCCGGGACAAGCCCTCTTGTCATTACTACCGTCCGGGACAACCCCTCTTCTCATTACTACCGTCCGGGACAAGCCCTCTTGTCATTACTACCACCCAGGACAAGCCCTCTTCTCATTACTACCGTCCGGGACATGCCCTCTTCTCATTACTACAGTCCAGGACAAGCCCTCTTCTCATTACTACCATCCGGGACAAGCCCTCTTCTCATTACTACCGTCCGGGACAAGCCGTCTTCTCATTAATACAGTCCAGGACAAGCCCTCTTCTCATTACTATCGTCCAGGACTAGCCCTCTTCTCATTACTACCCTCCAGGACAAGCCCTCTTCTCATTACTATCATCCGGGACATGCCCTCTTCTCATTACTACCACCCAGGACAACCCCTCTTCTCATTACTACCCTCCAGGACAAGCCATCTTCTCATTACTACAGTCCAGGACCAGCCATCTTCTCATTACTACCATCCAGTACAAGCCCTCTTGTCATTACTACCCTCCAGGACAAGCCCTCTTGTCATTACTACCGTCCGGGACAAGCCCTCTTGTCATTACTACCCTCCAGGACAAGATCTCTTCTCATTACTACCAACCGGGACAAGCCCTCTTGTCATTACTACCGTCTGGGACAAGCCCTCTTGTCATTACTACCCTCCAGGACAAGCCCTCTTGTCATTACTACCATCCAGGTCAAGCCCTCTTCTCATTACTACCATCCGGGATAAGCCCTCTTCTCATTACTACCATCCGGGACAAGCCCTCTTCTCATTACTACCCTGCAGGACAAGCCCTCTTCTCATTACTACCCTCCAGGACAAGCCCTCTTCTCATTACTACCGTCCAGGACAAGCCATCTTCTCATTATTACCGTCCAGGACAAGCTCTCTTCTCATTATTACCCTCCAGGACAAGCCCTCTTCTCATTACTACCCTCCAGGACAAGCCCTCTTCTCATTACTACCGTCTGGGACAAGCCCTCTTCTCATTACTACCGTCCGTGAGAAGCCCTCTTCTCATTACTACCGTCCGGGACAAGCCCTCTTCTCATTACTACCATCCGGGACAAGCCCTCTTCTCATTACTACCGTCCGGGACAAGTCCTCTTCTCATTACTACCGTCCGGGACAAGTCCTCTTCTCATTAATACAGTCCAGGACAAGCCCTCTTCTCATTACTATCATCCAGGACTAGCCCACTTCTCATTACTACCCTCCAGGACAAGCCCTCTTCTCATTACTATCATCCGGGACATGCCCTCTTCTCATTACTACCACCCAGGACAACCCCTCTTCTCATTACTACCCTCCAGGACAAGCCATCTTCTCATTACTACAGTCCAGGACAAGCCATCTTCTCATTACTACCATCCAGTACAAGCCCTCTTGTCATTACTACCCTCCAGGACAAGCCCTCTTGTCATTACTACCGTCCGGGACAAGCCCTCTTGTCATTACTACCCTCCAGGACAAGCCCTCTTCTCATTACTACCGTCCGGGACAAGCCCTCTTGTCATTACTACCGTCCAGGACAAGCCCTCTTGTCATTACTACCCTCCAGGACAAGCCCTCTTGTCATTACTACCATCCAGGACAAGCCCTCTTCTCATTACTACCATCCGGGATAAGCCCTCTTCTCATTACTACCATCCGGGACAAGCCCTCTTCTCATTACTACCCTGCAGGACAAGCCCTCTTCTCATTACTACCCTCCAGGACAAGCCCTCTTCTCATTACTACCGTCCAGAACAAGCCCTCTTGTCATTACTACCGTCCGGGACAAGCCCTCTTGTCATTACTACCGTCCGGGACAACCCCTCTTCTCATTACTACCGTCCGGGACATGCCCTCTTGTCATTACTACCACCCAGGACAAGCCCTCTTCTCATTACTACCGTCCGGGACATGCCCTCTTCTCATTACTACAGTCCAGGACAAGCCCTCTTCTCATTACTACCATCCGGGACAAGCCCTCTTCTCCTTACTACCGTCCGGGACAAGCCGTCTTCTCATTAATACAGTCCAGGACAAGCCCTCTTCTCATTACTATCGTCCAGGACTAGCCCTCTTCTCATTACTACCCTCCAGGACAAGCCCTCTTCTCATTACTATCATCCGGGACATGCCCTCTTCTCATTACTACCACCCAGGACAACCCCGCTTCTCATTACTACCCTCCAGGACAAGCCATCTTCTCATTACTACAGTCCAGGACCAGCCATCTTCTCATTACTACCATCCAGTACAAGCCCTCTTGTCATTACTACCCTCCAGGACAAGCCCTCTTGTCATTACTACCGTCCGGGACAAGCCCTCTTGTCATTACTACCCTCCAGGACAAGATCTCTTCTCATTACTACCATCCGGGACAAGCCCTCTTGTCATTACTACCGTCCGGGACAAGCCCTCTTGTCATTACTACCCTCCAGGACAAGCCCTCTTGTCATTACTACCATCCAGGTCAAGCCCTCTTCTCATTACTACCATCCGGGATAAGCCCTCTTCTCATTACTACCATCCGGGACAAGCCCTCTTCTCATTACTACCCTGCAGGACAAGCCCTCTTCTCATTACTACCCTCCAGGACAAGCCCTCTTCTCATTACTACCGTCCAGAACAAGCCCTCTTGTCATTACTACCGTCCGGGACAAGCCCTCTTGTCATTACTACCGTCCGGGACAACCCCTCTTCTCATTACTACCGTCCGGGACAAGCCCTCTTGTCATTACTACCACCCAGAACAAGCCTTCTTCTCATTACTACCGTCCGGGATAAACCCTCTTCTCATTACTACCATCCGGGACAAGCACTCTTCTCATTACTACAGTCCAGGACATGCCCTCTTCTCATTACTACCACCCAGGACAAGCCATCTTCTCATTACAACCGTCTGGGACAAGCCCTCTTCTCATTACTACCGTCCGTGAGAAGCCCTCTTCTCATTACTACCGTCCGGGACAAGCCCTCTTCTCATTACTACCATCCGGGACAAGCCCTCTTCTCATTACTACCGTCCGGGACAAGTCCTCTTCTCATTACTACCGTCCGGGACAAGTCCTCTTCTCATTAATACAGTCCAGGACAAGCCCTCTTCTCATTACTATCATCCAGGACTAGCCCACTTCTCATTACTACCCTCCAGGACAAGCCCTCTTCTCATTACTATCATCCGGGACATGCCCTCTTCTCATTACTACCACC
This sequence comes from Hypanus sabinus, assembly GCF_030144855.1. Taxonomy (NCBI): domain Eukaryota; kingdom Metazoa; phylum Chordata; class Chondrichthyes; order Myliobatiformes; family Dasyatidae; genus Hypanus; species Hypanus sabinus. The sequence goes on along the minus strand of NW_026781494.1, from coordinate 202,196 downwards.
CAGGACAACCCCTCTTCTCATTACTACCCTCCAGGACAAGCCATCTTCTCATTACTACAGTCCAGGACAAGCCATCTTCTCATTACTACCATCCAGTACAAGCCCTCTTGTCATTACTACCCTCCAGGACAAGCCCTCTTGTCATTACTACCGTCCGGGACAAGCCCTCTTGTCATTACTACCCTCCAGGACAAGCCCTCTTCTCATTACTACCGTCCGGGACAAGCCCTCTTGTCATTACTACCGTCCAGGACAAGCCCTCTTGTCATTACTACCCTCCAGGACAAGCCCTCTTGTCATTACTACCATCCAGGACAAGCCCTCTTCTCATTACTACAGTCCAGGACAAGCCCTCTTCTCATTACTACCATCTGGGACAAGCCCTCTTCTCATTACTACCATCCGGGAAAAGCCCTCTTCTCATTACAACCCTGCAGGACAAGCCCTCTTCTCATTACTACCCTCCAGGACAAGCCCTCTTCTCATTACTACCGTCCAGGACAAGCCCTCTTGTCATTACTACCGTCCGGGACAAGCCCTCTTGTCATTACTACCGTCCGGGACAACCCCTCTTCTCATTACTACCGTCCGGGACAAGCCCTCTTGTCATTACTACCACCCAGGACAAGCCCTCTTCTCATTACTACCGTCCGGGACATGCCCTCTTCTCATTACTACAGTCCAGGACAAGCCCTCTTCTCATTACTACCATCCGGGACAAGCCCTCTTCTCATTACTACCGTCCGGGACAAGCCGTCTTCTCATTAATACAGTCCAGGACAAGCCCTCTTCTCATTACTATCGTCCAGGACTAGCCCTCTTCTCATTACTACCCTCCAGGACAAGCCCTCTTCTCATTACTATCATCCGGGACATGCCCTCTTCTCATTACTACCACCCAGGACAACCCCTCTTCTCATTACTACCCTCCAGGACAAGCCATCTTCTCATTACTACAGTCCAGGACCAGCCATCTTCTCATTACTACCATCCAGTACAAGCCCTCTTGTCATTACTACCCTCCAGGACAAGCCCTCTTGTCATTACTACCGTCCGGGACAAGCCCTCTTGTCATTACTACCCTCCAGGACAAGATCTCTTCTCATTACTACCAACCGGGACAAGCCCTCTTGTCATTACTACCGTCTGGGACAAGCCCTCTTGTCATTACTACCCTCCAGGACAAGCCCTCTTGTCATTACTACCATCCAGGTCAAGCCCTCTTCTCATTACTACCATCCGGGATAAGCCCTCTTCTCATTACTACCATCCGGGACAAGCCCTCTTCTCATTACTACCCTGCAGGACAAGCCCTCTTCTCATTACTACCCTCCAGGACAAGCCCTCTTCTCATTACTACCGTCCAGGACAAGCCATCTTCTCATTATTACCGTCCAGGACAAGCTCTCTTCTCATTATTACCCTCCAGGACAAGCCTTCTTCTCATTACTACCCTCCAGGACAAGCCCTCTTCTCATTACTACCGTCTGGGACAAGCCCTCTTCTCATTACTACCGTCCGGGACAAGCCCTCTTCTCATTACTACCATCCGGGACAAGCCCTCTTCTCATTACTACCGTCCGGGACAAGTCCTCTTCTCATTACTACCGTCCGGGACAAGTCCTCTTCTCATTAATACAGTCCAGGACAAGCCCTCTTCTCATTACTATCATCCAGGACTAGCCCACTTCTCATTACTACCCTCCAGGACAAGCCCTCTTCTCATTACTATCATCCGGGACATGCCCTCTTCTCATTACTACCACCCAGGACAACCCCTCTTCTCATTACTACCCTCCAGGACAAGCCATCTTCTCATTACTACAGTCCAGGACAAGCCATCTTCTCATTACTACCATCCAGTACAAGCCCTCTTGTCATTACTACCCTCCAGGACAAGCCCTCTTGTCATTACTACCGTCCGGGACAAGCCCTCTTGTCATTACTACCCTCCAGGACAAGCCCTCTTCTCATTACTACCGTCCGGGACAAGCCCTCTTGTCATTACTACCGTCCAGGACAAGCCCTCTTGTCATTACTACCCTCCAGGACAAGCCCTCTTGTCATTACTACCATCCAGGACAAGCCCTCTTCTCATTACTACCATCCGGGATAAGCCCTCTTCTCATTACTACCATCCGGGACAAGCCCTCTTCTCATTACTACCCTGCAGGACAAGCCCTCTTCTCATTACTACCCTCCAGGACAAGCCCTCTTCTCATTACTACCGTCCAGAACAAGCCCTCTTGTCATTACTACCGTCCGGGACAAGCCCTCTTGTCATTACTACCGTCCGGGACAACCCCTCTTCTCATTACTACCGTCCGGGACATGCCCTCTTGTCATTACCACCACCCAGGACAAGCCCTCTTCTCATTACTACCGTCCGGGACATGCCCTCTTCTCATTACTACAGTCCAGGACAAGCCCTCTTCTCATTACTACCATCCGGGACAAGCCCTCTTCTCATTACTACCGTCCGGGACAAGCCGTCTTCTCATTAATACAGTCCAGGACAAGCCCTCTTCTCATTACTATCGTCCAGGACTAGCCCTCTTCTCATTACTACCCTCCAGGACAAGCCCTCTTCTCATTACTATCATCCGGGACATGCCCTCTTCTCATTACTACCACCCAGGACAACCCCGCTTCTCATTACTACCCTCCAGGACAAGCCATCTTCTCATTACTACAGTACAGGACCAGCCATCTTCTCATTACTACCATCCAGTACAAGCCCTCTTGTCATTACTACCCTCCAGGACAAGCCCTCTTGTCATTACTACCGTCCGGGACAAGCCCTCTTGTCATTACTACCCTCCAGGACAAGATCTCTTCTCATTACTACCATCCGGGACAAGCCCTCTTGTCATTACTACCGTCCGGGACAAGCCCTCTTATCATTACTACCCTCCAGGACAAGCCCTCTTGTCATTACTACCATCCAGGTCAAGCCCTCTTCTCATTACTACCATCCGGGATAAGCCCTCTTCTCATTACTACCATCCGGGACAAGCCCTCTTCTCATTACTACCCTGCAGGACAAGCCCTCTTCTCATTACTACCCTCCAGGACAAGCCCTCTTCTCATTACTACCGTCCAGAACAAGCCCTCTTGTCATTACTACCGTCCGGGACAAGCCCTCTTGTCATTACTACCGTCCGGGACAACCCCTCTTCTCATTACTACCGTCCGGGACAAGCCCTCTTGTCATTACTACCACCCAGAACAAGCCTTCTTCTCATTACTACCGTCCGGGATAAACCCTCTTCTCATTACTACCGTCCGGGACAAGCCCTCTTGTCATTACTACCACCCAGAACAAGCCCTCTTCTCATTACTACCGTCCAGAACAAGCCCTCTTGTCATTACTACCGTCCGGGACAAGCCCTCTTGTCATTACTACCACCCAGAACAAGCCTTCTTCTCATTACTACCATCCGGGACAAGCACTCTTCTCATTACTACAGTCCAGGACATGCCCTCCTCTCATTACTACCACCCAGGACAAGCCATCTTCTCATTACTACATTCCAGGACAAGCCATCTTCTCATCACTTCCCTCAAGGACTAGCCCTCTTCTCATTACTACCATCCAGTACAAGCCCTCTTCTCATTACTACCATCCAGGACAAGCCCTCTTCTCATTACTATCGTCCAGGATTCGCCCTCTTCTCATTACTATCATCCAGGACTAGCCCTCTTCTCATTACTACCATACAGGACAAGCCCTCTTCTCATTACTACCCTCCAGGACAAGCCCTCTTCTCATTACTACTGTCCAGGACAAGCCCTCTTCTCATTACTACCGTCCACGACAAGCCCTCTTCTCATTACTACCCTCCAGTACAAGCCCTCTTCTCATTACTACCATCCAGTACAAGCCCTCTTCTCATTACTACCATCCAGGACAAGCCCTCTTCTCATTACTATCGTCCAGGACGCGCCCTCTTCTCATTACTATCATCCAGGACTAGCCCCCTTCTCATTACTACCATCCAGGACAAGCCCTCTTCTCATTACTACCCTCCAGGACAAGCCCTCTTCTCATTACTACTGTCCAGGACAAGCCCTCTTCTCATTACTACCGTCCACGACAAGCCCTCTTCTCATTACTACCCTCCAGGACAAGCCCTCTTCTCATTAATACCCTCCAGGACAAGCCCTCTTCTCATTACTACCGTCCAGGACAAGCCCTCTTCTCATTATTACCGTCCAGGACAAGCCCTCTTCTCATTACTACACTCCAGGACAAGCCCTCTTCTCATTACTACCCTCCAGGACAGGCCCACTTCTCATTACTACCCACCAGGACAAGCCCTCTTCTCATTGCTACCCTCCAGGACAGGCCCTCTTCTCATTACTACCATCCGGGACATGCCCTCTACTCATTACTACAGTCCGGGACAAGCCCTCTTCTCATTACTACCCTCCAGGACAAGCCCTCTTCTCATTACTACCCTCAGGACAAGCCCTCTTCTCATTGCTACCCTCCAGGACAGGCCCTCTTCTCATTACTACCATCCGGGACAAGCCCTCTTCTCATTACTACCCTCCGGGACAAGCCCTCTTATCATTACTACCCTCCAGGACAAGCCCTCTTCTCATTACTACCATCCAGGACAAGCCCTCTTCTCATTACTACCCTCCAGGACAAGCCCTCTAATCATTACTACCATCCGGGACAAGCCCTCTTCTCATTACTACCATCCGGGACAAGCCCTCTTATCATTACTACCCTCCAGGACAAGCCCTCTTCTCATTACTACCATCCAGGACAAGCCCTCTTCTCATTACTACACTCCAGGACATGCCCTCTTCTCATTACTACCGTCCACGACAAGCCCTCTTCTCTTTACTACCCTCCAGAACAAGCCCTCTTCTCATTAATACCCTCCAGGACAAGCCCTCTTCTCATTACTACAGGACAAGTCCTCTTCTCATTACTACCGTCCAGGACAAGCTCTCTTCTCATTATTACCGTCCAGGACAAGCCCTCTTCTCATTACTACCCTCCAGGACAAGCCCTCTTCTCATTACTACCCTCCAGGACAAGCCCTCTTCTCATTACTACCGTCCAGGACAAGCCCTCTTGTCATTACTACCGTCCGGGACAAGCCCTCTTGTCATTACTACCGTCCGGGACAACCCCTCTTCTCATTACTACCGTCCGGGACAAGCCCTCTTGTCATTACTACCACCCAGGACAAGCCCTCTTCTCATTACTACCGTCCGGGACATGCCCTCTTCTCATTACTACAGTCCAGGACAAGCCCTCTTCTCATTACTACCATCCGGGACAAGCCCTCTTCTCATTACTACCGTCCGGGACAAGCCGTCTTCTCATTAATACAGTCCAGGACAAGCCCTCTTCTCATTACTATCGTCCAGGACTAGCCCTCTTCTCATTACTACCCTCCAGGACAAGCCCTCTTCTCATTACTATCATCCGGGACATGCCCTCTTCTCATTACTACCACCCAGGACAACCCCTCTTCTCATTACTACCCTCCAGGACAAGCCATCTTCTCATTACTACAGTCCAGGACCAGCCATCTTCTCATTACTACCATCCAGTACAAGCCCTCTTGTCATTACTACCCTCCAGGACAAGCCCTCTTGTCATTACTACCGTCCGGGACAAGCCCTCTTGTCATTACTACCCTCCAGGACAAGATCTCTTCTCATTACTACCAACCGGGACAAGCCCTCTTGTCATTACTACCGTCTGGGACAAGCCCTCTTGTCATTACTACCCTCCAGGACAAGCCCTCTTGTCATTACTACCATCCAGGTCAAGCCCTCTTCTCATTACTACCATCCGGGATAAGCCCTCTTCTCATTACTACCATCCGGGACAAGCCCTCTTCTCATTACTACCCTGCAGGACAAGCCCTCTTCTCATTACTACCCTCCAGGACAAGCCCTCTTCTCATTACTACCGTCCAGGACAAGCCATCTTCTCATTATTACCGTCCAGGACAAGCTCTCTTCTCATTATTACCCTCCAGGACAAGCCTTCTTCTCATTACTACCCTCCAGGACAAGCCCTCTTCTCATTACTACCGTCTGGGACAAGCCCTCTTCTCATTACTACCGTCCGGGACAAGCCCTCTTCTCATTACTACCATCCGGGACAAGCCCTCTTCTCATTACTACCGTCCGGGACAAGTCCTCTTCTCATTACTACCGTCCGGGACAAGTCCTCTTCTCATTAATACAGTCCAGGACAAGCCCTCTTCTCATTACTATCATCCAGGACTAGCCCACTTCTCATTACTACCCTCCAGGACAAGCCCTCTTCTCATTACTATCATCCGGGACATGCCCTCTTCTCATTACTACCACCCAGGACAACCCCTCTTCTCATTACTACCCTCCAGGACAAGCCATCTTCTCATTACTACAGTCCAGGACAAGCCATCTTCTCATTACTACCATCCAGTACAAGCCCTCTTGTCATTACTACCCTCCAGGACAAGCCCTCTTGTCATTACTACCGTCCGGGACAAGCCCTCTTGTCATTACTACCCTCCAGGACAAGCCCTCTTCTCATTACTACCGTCCGGGACAAGCCCTCTTGTCATTACTACCGTCCAGGACAAGCCCTCTTGTCATTACTACCCTCCAGGACAAGCCCTCTTGTCATTACTACCATCCAGGACAAGCCCTCTTCTCATTACTACCATCCGGGATAAGCCCTCTTCTCATTACTACCATCCGGGACAAGCCCTCTTCTCATTACTACCCTGCAGGACAAGCCCTCTTCTCATTACTACCCTCCAGGACAAGCCCTCTTCTCATTACTACCGTCCAGAACAAGCCCTCTTGTCATTACTACCGTCCGGGACAAGCCCTCTTGTCATTACTACCGTCCGGGACAACCCCTCTTCTCATTACTACCGTCCGGGACATGCCCTCTTGTCATTACCACCACCCAGGACAAGCCCTCTTCTCATTACTACCGTCCGGGACATGCCCTCTTCTCATTACTACAGTCCAGGACAAGCCCTCTTCTCATTACTACCATCCGGGACAAGCCCTCTTCTCATTACTACCGTCCGGGACAAGCCGTCTTCTCATTAATACAGTCCAGGACAAGCCCTCTTCTCATTACTATCGTCCAGGACTAGCCCTCTTCTCATTACTACCCTCCAGGACAAGCCCTCTTCTCATTACTATCATCCGGGACATGCCCTCTTCTCATTACTACCACCCAGGACAACCCCGCTTCTCATTACTACCCTCCAGGACAAGCCATCTTCTCATTACTACAGTACAGGACCAGCCATCTTCTCATTACTACCATCCAGTACAAGCCCTCTTGTCATTACTACCCTCCAGGACAAGCCCTCTTGTCATTACTACCGTCCGGGACAAGCCCTCTTGTCATTACTACCCTCCAGGACAAGATCTCTTCTCATTACTACCATCCGGGACAAGCCCTCTTGTCATTACTACCGTCCGGGACAAGCCCTCTTATCATTACTACCCTCCAGGACAAGCCCTCTTGTCATTACTACCATCCAGGTCAAGCCCTCTTCTCATTACTACCATCCGGGATAAGCCCTCTTCTCATTACTACCATCCGGGACAAGCCCTCTTCTCATTACTACCCTGCAGGACAAGCCCTCTTCTCATTACTACCCTCCAGGACAAGCCCTCTTCTCATTACTACCGTCCAGAACAAGCCCTCTTGTCATTACTACCGTCCGGGACAAGCCCTCTTGTCATTACTACCGTCCGGGACAACCCCTCTTCTCATTACTACCGTCCGGGACAAGCCCTCTTGTCATTACTACCACCCAGAACAAGCCTTCTTCTCATTACTACCGTCCGGGATAAACCCTCTTCTCATTACTACCGTCCGGGACAAGCCCTCTTGTCATTACTACCACCCAGAACAAGCCCTCTTCTCATTACTACCGTCCAGAACAAGCCCTCTTGTCATTACTACCGTCCGGGACAAGCCCTCTTGTCATTACTACCACCCAGAACAAGCCTTCTTCTCATTACTACCATCCGGGACAAGCACTCTTCTCATTACTACAGTCCAGGACATGCCCTCCTCTCATTACTACCACCCAGGACAAGCCATCTTCTCATTACTACATTCCAGGACAAGCCATCTTCTCATCACTTCCCTCAAGGACTAGCCCTCTTCTCATTACTACCATCCAGTACAAGCCCTCTTCTCATTACTACCATCCAGGACAAGCCCTCTTCTCATTACTATCGTCCAGGATTCGCCCTCTTCTCATTACTATCATCCAGGACTAGCCCTCTTCTCATTACTACCATACAGGACAAGCCCTCTTCTCATTACTACCCTCCAGGACAAGCCCTCTTCTCATTACTACTGTCCAGGACAAGCCCTCTTCTCATTACTACCGTCCACGACAAGCCCTCTTCTCATTACTACCCTCCAGTACAAGCCCTCTTCTCATTACTACCATCCAGTACAAGCCCTCTTCTCATTACTACCATCCAGGACAAGCCCTCTTCTCATTACTATCGTCCAGGACGCGCCCTCTTCTCATTACTATCATCCAGGACTAGCCCCCTTCTCATTACTACCATCCAGGACAAGCCCTCTTCTCATTACTACCCTCCAGGACAAGCCCTCTTCTCATTACTACTGTCCAGGACAAGCCCTCTTCTCATTACTACCGTCCACGACAAGCCCTCTTCTCATTACTACCCTCCAGGACAAGCCCTCTTCTCATTAATACCCTCCAGGACAAGCCCTCTTCTCATTACTACCGTCCAGGACAAGCCCTCTTCTCATTATTACCGTCCAGGACAAGCCCTCTTCTCATTACTACACTCCAGGACAAGCCCTCTTCTCATTACTACCCTCCAGGACAGGCCCACTTCTCATTACTACCCACCAGGACAAGCCCTCTTCTCATTGCTACCCTCCAGGACAGGCCCTCTTCTCATTACTACCATCCGGGACATGCCCTCTACTCATTACTACAGTCCGGGACAAGCCCTCTTCTCATTACTACCCTCCAGGACAAGCCCTCTTCTCATTACTACCCTCAGGACAAGCCCTCTTCTCATTGCTACCCTCCAGGACAGGCCCTCTTCTCATTACTACCATCCGGGACAAGCCCTCTTCTCATTACTACCCTCCGGGACAAGCCCTCTTATCATTACTACCCTCCAGGACAAGCCCTCTTCTCATTACTACCATCCAGGACAAGCCCTCTTCTCATTACTACCCTCCAGGACAAGCCCTCTAATCATTACTACCATCCGGGACAAGCCCTCTTCTCATTACTACCATCCGGGACAAGCCCTCTTATCATTACTACCCTCCAGGACAAGCCCTCTTCTCATTACTACCATCCAGGACAAGCCCTCTTCTCATTACTACACTCCAGGACATGCCCTCTTCTCATTACTACCGTCCACGACAAGCCCTCTTCTCTTTACTACCCTCCAGAACAAGCCCTCTTCTCATTAATACCCTCCAGGACAAGCCCTCTTCTCATTACTACAGGACAAGTCCTCTTCTCATTACTACCGTCCAGGACAAGCTCTCTTCTCATTATTACCGTCCAGGACAAGCCCTCTTCTCATTACTACCCTCCAGGACAAGCCCTCTTCTCATTACTACCGTCCGGGACAAGCCCTCTTCTCATTACTACCGTCCGGGACAAGCCCTCTTCTCATTACTACCGTCCGGGACAAGCCCTCTTCTCATTACTACCATCCGGGACAAGCCCTCTTCTCATTACTACCATCCGGGACAAGCCCTCTTCTCATTACTACCATCCGGGACAAGCCCTCTTCTCATTACTACCGTCCAGGAGAAGCCCTCTTCTCAATACTACCCTCCGGGACAAGCCCTCTTCTCATTACGACCCTCCAGGACAAGCCCTCTTCTCATTACTATCACCCAGGACAAGCCCTCTTCTCATTACTACCCTCCAGGACAAGCCCTCTTCTCAATACTACAATCCGGGACATGCCCTCTACTCATTACTACCCTCCAGGACAAGCCCTCTTCTCATTACTACCCTCCAGGACAAGCCCTCTTCTCATTACTACCACCCAGGACAAGCCCTCTTCTCATTACTATCGTCCAGGACTAGCCCTCTTCTCATTACTATCATCCAGGACTAGCCCTCTTCCGATTACTACCACCCAGGACAAGCCCTCTTCTCATTACTACCCTCCAGGACAAGCCCTCTTCTCATTACTACCATCCGGGACATGCCCTCTACTCATTACTACCCTCCAGGACAAGCCCTCTTCTCATTACTACCCTCCAGGACAAGCCCTCTTCTCATTGCTACCCTCCAGGACAGGCCCTCTTCTCATTACTACCTTCCAGGACAAGCCCTCTTCTCATTACTATCATCCGGGACATGCCCTCTTCTCATTTCGACCGTCCAGGACAAGCCATCTTCTCATTACTACCATCCAGGACAAGCCCTCTTCTCATTACTACCGTCCAGGACAAGCCCTCTTCTCATTACTACCATCCGGGACAAGCCCTCTTCTCATTACTACCGTCCAGGAGAAGCCCTCTTCTCAATACTACCCTCCGGGACAAGCCCTCTTCTCATCACGACCCTCCAGGACAAGCCCTCTTCTCATTACTATCACCCAGGACAAGCCCTCTTCTCATTACTACCCTCCAGGACAAGCCCTCTTCTCAATACTACCATCCGGGACATGCCCTCTACTCATTACTACCCTCCAGGACAAGCCCTCTTCTCAATACTACCATCCGGGACATGCCCTCTACTCATTACTACCCTCCAGGACAAGCCCTCTTCCCATTACTACCCTCCAGGACAAGCCCTCTTCTCATTACTACAATCCGGGACATGCCCTCTACTCATTACTACCCTCCAGGACAAGCCCACTTCTCATTACTACCCTCCAGGACAAGCCCTCGTCTCATTGCTACCCTCCAGGACAGGCCCTCTTCTCATTACTACCATCCGGGACATGCCCTCTACTCATTACTACATCCGTGACAAGCCCTCTTCTCATTACTACCCTCCAGGACAAGCCCTCTTCTCATTACTACCCTCCAGGACAAGCCCTCTTCTCATTGCTACCCTCCAGGACAGGCCCTCTTCTCATTACTACCTTCCAGGACAAGCCCTCTTCTCATTACTATCATCCGGGACATGCCCTCTTCTCATTTCGACCGTCCAGGACAAGCCATCTTCTCATTACTACCATCCAGGACAAGCCCTCTTCTCATTACTACCGTCCAGGACAAGCCCTCTTCTCATTACTATCATCCGGGACATGCACTCTTCTCATTACTACCGTCCAGGATAAGCCCTCTTCTCATTACTACCCTCCAGGACAAGCCCTCTGCTCATTACTACCATCCAGGACAAGCCCTCTTCTCATTACTACCCTCCAGGACAAGCCCTCTTCTCATTACTACCACCCAGGACAAGACCTCTTCTCATTACTACCACCCAGGACAAGCCCTCTTCTCATTACTACCATCCGGGACAAGCCCTCTTCTCATTACTACCGTCCGGGACAAGCCCTCTTCTCATTAATACCCTCTGGGACAGGCTCTCTTCTCATTACCACCCTCCAGGACAAGATCTCTTCTTATTACCACCACCCAGGACAAGCCCTCTTCTCATTACTGCCCTCCATGACATGCCCTTTTCTCATTACTACCCTGCAGGACATGCCCTCTTCTCATTACTACCACCCAGGACAAGCCCTCTTCTCATTACTACCACCCAGGACAAGTCCTCTTCTCATTATTACCCTGCAGGACATGCCCTCTTCTCATTACTACCACCCAGGAGAAGCCCTCTTCTCATTACTACCGTCCAGGACAAGCCCTCTTCGCATTACTATCATCCAGGACTAGCCCTCTTCTCATTACTACCACCCAGGACAAGCCCTCTTCTCATTACTACCCTCCAGGACAAGCCATCTTCTCATTACTACAGTCCAGGACAAGCCCTCTTGTCATTACTACCACCCAGGACAAGCCCTCTTCTCATTACAACCGTCCGGGAGAAGCCCTCTTCTCATTACTACCATCCGGGACAAGCCCTCTTCTCATTACTACCCTCCAGGACAAGCCATCTTCTCATTACTACAGTCCAGGACAAGCCCTCTTCTCATTACTACCGTCCAGGATAAGCCCTCTTCTCATTACTACCCTCCAGGACAAGCCCTCTGCTCATTACTACCATTCAGGACAAGCCCTCTTCTCATTACTACCCTCCAGGACAAGCCCTCTTCTCATTACTACCACCCAGGACAAGACCTCTTCTCATTACTACCACCCAGGACAAGCCCTCTTCTCATTACTACCATCCGGGACAAGCCCTCTTCTCATTACTACCGTCCGGGACAAGCCCTCTTCTCATTAATACCCTCTGGGACAGGCTCTCTTCTCATTACCACCCTCCAGGACAAGATCTCTTCTTATTACCACCACCCAGGACAAGCCCTCTTCTCATTACTGCCCTCCATGACATGCCCTCTTCTCATTACTACCCTGCAGGACATGCCCTCTTCTCATTACTACCACCCAGGACAAGCCCTCTTCTCATTACTACCACCCAGGACAAGTCCTCTTCTCATTATTACCCTGCAGGACATGCCCTCTTCTCATTACTACCACCCAGGAGAAGCCCTCTTCTCATTACTACCGTCCAGGACAAGCCCTCTTCTCATTACTACCGTCCAGGACAAGCCCTCTGCTCATTACTACCCTCCAGGACAAGCCATCTTCTCATTACTACCGTCCAGGACAAGCCCTCTTCGCATTACTATCATCCAGGACTAGCCCTCTTCTCATTACTACCACCCAGGACAAGCCCTCTTCTCATTACTACCCTCCAGGACAAGCCATCTTCTCATTACTACAGTCCAGGACAAGCCCTCTTGTCATTACTACCACCCAGGACAAGCCCTCTTCTCATTACAACCGTCCGGGAGAAGCCCTCTTCTCATTACTACCATCCGGGACAAGCCCTCTTCTCATTACTACCCTCCAGGACAAGCCATCTTCTCATTACTACAGTCCAGGACAAGCCCTCTTCTCATTACTATCGTCTAGGACTAGCCCTCTTCTCATTACTACCACCCAGGACAAGACCTCTTATCATTACTACCCTCCAGGACAAGCCATCTTCTCATTACTACAGTCCAGGACAAGCCATCTTCTCATTACTACCCTCCAGGACAAGCCCTCTTCTCATTACTATCGTCTAGGACTAGCCCTCTGCTCATTACTACCACCCAGGACAAGCCCTCTTCTCATTACTACCGTCCGGGACAAGCCCTCTTCTCATTACTACCACCCAGGACTAGCCCTCTTCTCATTACTACCACCCAGGACAAGCCCTCTTCTCATTACTACCCTCCAGCACTCGCCCTCTTCTCATCACTACCGTCCAGTACAAGCCCTCTTCTCATTACTACCATCCAGGACAAGCCATCTTCTCATCACTACCGTCCAGTACAAGCCCTCTTCTCATTACAACCGTCCAGGACAAGCCCTCTTCTCATTACTACCCTCCAGGACAAGCCCTCTTCTCATTTCTACCATCCAGGACAAGCCCTCTTCTCATTACTACCCTCCAGGACAAGCCCTCTTCTCATTACTATCACCCAGGACAAGCCCTCTTCTCATTACTACCCTCCAGGACAAGCCCTCTTCTCATTACTACCATCCGGGACATGCCCTCTACTCATTACTACCCTCCAGGACAAGCCCTCTTCTCATTACTACCATCCGGGACATGCCCTCTACTCATTACTACCCTCCAGGACAAGCCCTCTTGTCATTACTACCCTCCAGGACAAGCCCTCTTCTCATTACTACAATCCGGGACATGCCCTCTACTCATTACTACCCTCCAGGACAAGCCCACTTCTCATTGCTACCCTCCAGCACAGGCCCTCTTCTCATTACTACCATCCGGGACATGCCCTCTACTCATTACTACATCCGTGACAAGCCCTCTTCTCATTACTACCCTCCAGGACAAGCCCTCTTCTCATTGCTACCCTCCAGGACAGGCCCTCTTCTCATTACTACCATCCGGGACAAGCCCTCTTCTCATTACTACCATCCGGGACAAGCAGTCTTATCATTACTACCCTCCAGGACAAGCCCTCTTCTCATTACTACCCTCCGGGACATGCCCTCTACTCATTACTACCGTCCGGGACAAGCCCTCTTCTCATTACTACCGTCCAGGAGAAGCCCTCTTCTCATTACTACCATCCGGGACAAGCCCTCTTGTCATTACTATCGTCCGGGACAAGCCCACTTCTCATTACTACCGTCCAGGACAAGCCCTCTTCTCATTACTCCCTTCCAGGACAAGCCCTCTTCTCATTACTACCCTCCGGGACATGCCCTCTTCTCATTACTACCGTCCAGGACAAGCCCTCTTGTCATTACTACCACCCAGGACAAGCCCTCTTCTCATTACTACCCTCCAGGACAAGCCATCTTCTCATTACTACAGTCCAGGACAAGCCCTCTTGTCATTACTACCATCCGGGACAAGCCCTCTTCTCATTACTACCCTCCAGGACAAGCAATCTTCTCATTACTACAGTCCAGGACAAGCCCTCTTTTCATTACTACCACCCAGGACAAGCCCTCTTCTCATTACTACCCTCCAGCACTCGCCCTCTTCTCATCACTACCGTCCAGTACAAGCCCTCTTCTCATTACTACCATCCAGGACAAGCCATCTTCTCATCACTACCGTCCAGTACAAGCCCTCTTCTCATTACTACCCTCTAGGACAAGCCCTCTTCTCATTAATATCACCCAGGACAAGCCCTCTTCTCATTACTACCCTCCAGGACAAGCCCTCTTCTCATTACTACCATCCGGGACATGCCCTCTACTCATTACTACCCTCCAGGACAAGCCCTCTTCTCATTACTACCATCCGGGACATGCCCTCTACTCATTACTACCCTCCAGGACAAGCCCTCTTCTCATTACTACCCTCCAGGACAAGCCCTCTTCTCATTACTACAATCCGGGACATGCCCTCTACTCATTACTACCCTCCAGGACAAGCCCACTTCTCATTGCTACCCTCCAGCACAGGCCCTCTTCTCATTACTACCATCCGGGACATGCCCTCTACTCATTACTACATCCGTGACAAGCCCTCTTCTCATTACTACCCTCCAGGACAAGCCCTCTTCTCATTTCTACCCTCCAGGACAGGCCCTCTTCTCATTACTACCATCCGGGACAAGCCCTCTTCTGATTACTACCATCCGGGACAAGCAGTCTTATCATTACTACCCTCCAGGACAAGCCCTCTTCTCATTACTACCCTCCGGGACATGCCCTCTACTCATTACTACCGTCCGGGACAAGCCCTCTTCTCATTACTACCCTCCAGGACAAGCCCTCTTCTCATTACTACCGTCCGGGACAAGCCCTCTTCACATTACTACCGTCCAGGAGAAGCCCACTTCTCATTACTATCGTCCGGGACAAGCCCTCTTCTCATTACTACCGTCCAGGACAAGCCCTCTTCTCATTACTCCCTTCCAGGACAAGCCCTCTTCTCATTACTACCCTCCGGGACAGGACCTCTTCTCATTACTACCGTCCAGGACAAGCCATCTTCTCATTACTACCACCCAGGACAAGGCCTCTTCTCATTACTACCACCCAGGACAAGCCCTCTTCTCATTACTACCGTCCGGGACAAGCCGTCTTCTCATTACTACCACCCAGGACAAGCCCTCTTCTCATTACTACCATCCGGGACAAGCCCTCTTCTCATTACTATCGACCAGGACAAGCCCTCTTCTCATTACTATCATCCAGGACTAGCCCTCTTCTCATTACTACCACCCAGGACAAGCCCTCTTCTCATTACTACCCTCCAGGACAAGCCATCTTCTCATTACTACAGTCCAGGACAAGCCCTCTTGTCATTACTACCACCCAGGTCAAGCCCTCTTCTCATTACTACCGTCCGGGAGAAGCCCTCTTCTCATTACTACCATCCGGGACAAGCCCTCTTCTCATTACTACCCTCCAGGACAAGCCATCTTCTCATTACTACAGTCCAGGACAAGCCAACTTCTCATTACTACCCTCCAGGACTCGCCCTCTTCTCATTACTACCATCCAGTACAAGCCCTCTTCTCATTACTACCACCCAGGACAAGCCCTCTTCTCATTACTACCCTCCAGCACTCGCCATCTTCTCATCACTACCGTCCAGTACAAGCCCTCTTCTCATTACTACCGTCCAGGACAAGCCCTCTTCTCATTACTACCCTCCAGGACAAGCCCTCTTCTCATTTCTACCATCCAGGACAAGCCCTCTTCTCATTACTACCCTCCAGGACAAGCCCTCTTCTCATTACTATCACCCAGGACAAGCCCTCTTCTCATTACTACCCTCCAGGACAAGCCCTCTTCTCATTATTACCATCCGGGACATGCCCTCTACTCATTACTACCCTCCAGGACAAGCCCTCTTCTCATTACTACCATCCGGGACATGCCCTCTACTCATTACTACCCTCCAGGACAAGCCCTCTTCTCATTACTACCCTCCAGGACAAGCCCTCGTCTCATTACTACAATCCGGGACATGCCCTCTACTCATTACTACCCTCCAGGACAAGCCCACTTCTCATTACTACCCTCCAGGACAAGCCCTCTTCTCATTGCTACCCTCCAGGACAGGCCCTCTTCTCATTACTACCATCCGGGACATGCCCTCTACTCATTACTACATCCGTGACAAGCCCTCTTCTCATTACTACCCTCCAGGACAAGCCCTCTTCTCATTACTACCCTCCAGGACAAGCCCTCTTCTCATTACTACCATCCAGTACAAGCCCTCTTCTCATTGCTACCCTCCAGGACAGGCCCTCTTCTCATTACTACCATCCGGGACAAGCCCTCTTCTCATTACTACCCTCCAGGACAAGCCCTCTTCTCATTGCTACCCTCCAGGACAGGCCCTCTTCTCATTACTACCATCCGGGACAAGCCCTCTTCTCATTACTACCATCCGGGACAAGCAGTCTTATCATTACTACCCTCCAGGACAAGCCCTCTTCTCATTACTACCCTCCGGGACATGCCCTCTACTCATTACTACCGTCCGGGACAAGCCCTCTTCTCATTACTACCGTCCAGGAGAAGCCCTCTTCTCATTACTACCATCCGGGACAAGCCCTCTTGTCATTACTATCTTCCGGGACAAGCCCACTTCTCATTACTACCGTCCAGGACAAGCCCTCTTCTCATTACTCCCTTCCAGGACAAGCCCTCTTCTCATTACTACCCTCCGGGACATGCCCTCTTCTCATTACTACCGTCCAGGACAAGCCCTCTTGTCATTACTACCACCCAGGACAAGCCCTCTTCTCATTACTACCCTCCAGGACAAGCCATCTTCTCATTACTACAGTCCAGGACAAGCCCTCTTGTCATTACTACCATCCGGGACAAGCCCTCTTCTCATTACTACCCTCCAGGACAAGCAATCTTCTCATTACTACAGTCCAGGACAAGCCCTCTTTTCATTACTACCACCCAGGACAAGCCCTCTTCTCATTACTACCCTCCAGCACTCGCCCTCTTCTCATCACTACCGTCCAGTACAAGCCCTCTTCTCATTACTACCATCCAGGACAAGCCATCTTCTCATCACTACCGTCCAGTACAAGCCCTCTTCTCATTACAACCGTCCAGGACAAGCACTCTTCTCATTACTACCCTCCAGGACAAGCCCTCTTCTCATTTCTACCATCCAGGACAAGCCCTCTTCTCATTACTACCCTCTAGGACAAGCCCTCTTCTCATTAATATCACCCAGGACAAGCCCTCTTCTCATTACTACCCTCCAGGACAAGCCCTCTTCTCATTACTACCATCCGGGACATGCCCTCTACTCATTACTACCCTCCAGGACAAGCCCTCTTCTCATTACTACCATCCGGGACATGCCCTCTACTCATTACTACCCTCCAGGACAAGCCCTCTTCTCATTACTACCCTCCAGGACAAGCCCTCTTCTCATTACTACAATCCGGGACATGCCCTCTACTCATTACTACCCTCCAGGACAAGCCCACTTCTCATTGCTACCCTCCAGCACAGGCCCTCTTCTCATTACTACCATCCGGGACATGCCCTCTACTCATTACTACATCCGTGACAAGCCCTCTTCTCATTACTACCCTCCAGGACAAGCCCTCTTCTCATTGCTACCCTCCAGGACAGGCCCTCTTCTCATTACTACCATCCGGGACAAGCCCTCTTCTGATTACTACCATCCGGGACAAGCAGTCTTATCATTACTACCCTCCAGGACAAGCCCTCTTCTCATTACTACCCTCCGGGACATGCCCTCTACTCATTACTACCGTCCGGGACAAGCCCTCTTCTCATTACTACCCTCCAGGACAAGCCCTCTTCTCATTACTACCGTCCGGGACAAGCCCTCTTCACATTACTACCGTCCAGGAGAAGCCCACTTCTCATTACTATCGTCCGGGACAAGCCCTCTTCTCATTACTACCGTCCAGGACAAGCCCTCTTCTCATTACTCCCTTCCAGGACAAGCCCTCTTCTCATTACTACCCTCCGGGACAGGACCTCTTCTCATTACTACCGTCCAGGACAAGCCATCTTCTCATTACTACCACCCAGGACAAGGCCTCTTCTCATTACTACCACCCAGGACAAGCCCTCTTCTCATTACTACCGTCCGGGACAAGCCGTCTTCTCATTACTACCACCCAGGACAAGCCCTCTTCTCATTACTACCATCCGGGACAAGCCCTCTTCTCATTACTATCGACCAGGACAAGCCCTCTTCACATTACTATCATCCAGGACTAGCCCTCTTCTCATTACTACCACCCAGGACAAGCCCTCTTCTCATTACTACCCTCCAGGACAAGCCATCTTCTCATTACTACAGTCCAGGACAAGCCCCCTTGTCATTACTACCACCCAGGTCAAGCCCTCTTCTCATTACTACCGTCCGGGAGAAGCCCTCTTCTCATTACTACCATCCGGGACAAGCCCTCTTCTCATTACTACCCTCCAGGACAAGCCATCTTCTCATTACTACAGTCCAGGACAAGCCAACTTCTCATTACAACCCTCCAGGACTCGCCCTCTTCTCATTACTACCATCCAGTACAAGCCCTCTTCTCATTACTACCACCCAGGACAAGCCCTCTTCTCATTACTACCCTCCAGCACTCGCCATCTTCTCATCACTACCGTCCAGTACAAGCCCTCTTCTCATTACTACCGTCCAGGACAAGCCCTCTTCTCATTACTACCCTCCAGGACAAGCCCTCTTCTCATTTCTACCATCCAGGACAAGCCCTCTTCTCATTACTACCCTCCAGGACAAGCCCTCTTCTCATTACTATCACCCAGGACAAGCCCTCTTCTCATTACTACCCTCCAGGACAAGCCCTCTTCTCATTATTACCATCCGGGACATGCCCTCTACTCATTACTACCCTCCAGGACAAGCCCTCTTCTCATTACTACCATCCGGGACATGCCCTCTACTCATTACTACCCTCCAGGACAAGCCCTCTTCTCATTACTACCCTCCAGGACAAGCCCTCGTCTCATTACTACAATCCGGGACATGCCCTCTACTCATTACTACCCTCCAGGACAAGCCCACTTCTCATTACTACCCTCCAGGACAAGCCCTCTTCTCATTGCTACCCTCCAGGACAGGCCCTCTTCTCATTACTACCATCCGGGACATGCCCTCTACTCATTACTACATCCGTGACAAGCCCTCTTCTCATTACTACCCTCCAGGACAAGCCCTCTTCTCATTACTACCCTCCAGGACAAGCCCTCTTCTCATTACTACCATCCAGTACAAGCCCTCTTCTCATTACTACCATCCAGGACAAGCCCTCTTCTCATTACTACCATCCAGTACAAGCCCTCTTCTCATTACTACGGTCCAGGACAAGCCCTCTTCTCATTACTACCCTCCAGGACAAGCCCTCTTCTCATTTCTACCATCCAGGACAAGCCCTCTTCTCATTACTACCCTCCAGGACAAGCCCTCTTCTCATTACTATCACCCAGGACAAGCCCTCTTCTCATTACTACCCTCCAGGACAAGCCCTCTTCTCATTACTACCATCCGGGACATGCCCTCTACTCATTACTACCCTCCAGGACAAGCCCTCTTCTCATTACTACCCTCCAGGACAAGCCCTCTTCTCATTACTACAATCCGGGACATGCCCTCTACTCATTACTACCCTCCAGGACAAGCCCACTTCTCATTACTACCCTCCAGGACAAGCCCTCTTCTCATTGCTACCCTCCAGGACAGGCCCTCTTCTCATTACTACCATCCGGGACATGCCCTCTACTCATTACTACATCCGTGACAAGCCCTCTTCTCCTTACTACCCTCCAGGACAAGCCCTCTTCTCATTACTACCCTCCAGGGCAAGCCCTCTTCTCATTGCTACCCTCCAGGACAGGCCCTCTTCTCATTACTACCATCCGGGACAAGACCTCTTCTCATTACTACCATCCGGGACAAGCCCTCTTATCATTACTACCCTCCAGGACAAGCCCTCTTCTCATTACTACCCTCCGGGACATGCCCTCTACTCATTACTACGTCCGGGACAAGCCCTCTTCTCATTACTACCCTCCAGGACAAGCCCTGTTCTCATTACTACCGTCCGGGACAAGCCCTCTTCTCATTACTACCGTCCAGGAGAAGCCCTCTTCTCATTACTACCATCCGGGACAAGCCCTCTTGTCATTACTATCGTCCGGGACAAGCCCACTTCTCATTACTACCGTCCAGGACAAGCCCTCTTCTCATTACTACCTTCCAGGACAAGCCCTCTTCTCATTACTACCCTCCGGGACATGCCCTCTTCTCATTACTACCGTCCAGGACAAGCCCTCTTCTCATTACTATCATCCGGGACATGCCCTCTTCTCATTTCTACCGTCCAGGAGAAGCCATCTTCTCATTACTACCATCCAGGACAAGCCCTCTTCTCATTACTACCGTCCAGGACAAGCCCTCTTCTCATTACTACCATCCGGGACATGCCCTCTTCTCATTACTACCCTCAGGACAAGCCCTCTGCTCATTACTACCATCCAGGACCAGCCCTCTTCTCATTACTACCCTCCAGGACAAGCCCTCTTCTCATAACTACCACCCAGGACAAGCCCTCTTCTCATTACTACCGTCCGGGACAAGCCCTCTTCTCATTACTACCGTCCGGGACAAGCCCTCTTCTCATTAATACCCTCCGGGACAGGCCCTCTTCTCATTACCACCCTCCAGGACAAGCTCTCTTCTCATTACCACCACCCAGGACAAGCCCTCTTCTCATTACTGCCCTCCAGGACATGCCCTCTTCTCATTACTACCCTGCAGGACATGCCCTCTTCTCATTACTACCACCCAGGACAAGCCCTCTTCTCATTACTACCACCCAGGACAAGCCCTCTTCTCATTACTACCCTGCAGGACATGCCCACTTCTCATTACTACCATCCGGGACAAGCCCTCTTCTCATTACTACCCTGCAGGACAAACCTTCTTCTCATTACTACTGTCCAGGACAAGCCCTCTTCTCATTACTACCCTCCAGGACAAGCCCTCTTCTCATTACTACCCTCCAGGACAAGCCCTCTTCTCATTACTACAGTCCGGGACAAGCCCTCTTCTCATTACTACCGTCCGGGACAAGCCCTCTTCTCATTACTACCCTGCAGGACAAGCCCTCTTCTCATTACTACCCTGTAGGACAAGCCTTCTTCTCATTACTACCGTCCAGGGCAAGCCCTCTTCTCATTACTACCGTCCAGGACAAGCCCTCTTGTCATTACTACCGTCCGGGACAAGCCCTCTTCTCATTACTACCCTCCAGGACAAGCCCTCTTCTCATTACTACCCTCCAGGACAAGCCCTCTTCTCATTACTATCGTCCAGGACTAGCCCTCTTCTCATTACTATCATCCAGGACTAGCCCTCTTCTCATTACTACCACCCAGGACAAGCCCTCTTCTCATTACTACCCTCCAGGACAAGCCCTCTTCTCATTACTACCATCCGGGACATGCCCTCTACTCATTACTACCCTCCAGGACAAGCCCTCTTCTCATTACTACCCTCCAGGACAAGCCCTCTTCTCATTACTACAATCCGGGACATGCCCTCTACTCATTACTACCCTCCAGGACAAGCCCACTTCTCATTACTACCCTCCAGGACAAGCCCTCTTGTCATTACTACCATCCGGGACAAGCCCTCTACTCATTACTACATCCGTGACAAGCCCTCTTCTCATTACTACACTCCAGGACAAGCCCTCTTCTCATTACTACCCTCCAGGACAAGCCCTCTTCTCATTGCTACCCTCCAGGACAGGCCCTCTTCTCATTACTACCATCCGGGACAAGCCCTCTTCTCATTACTACCATCCGGGACAAGCCCTCTTATCATTACTACCCTCCAGGACAAGCCCTCTTCTCATTACTACCCTCCGGGACATGCCCTCTACTCATTACTACGTCCGGGACAAGCCCTCTTCTCATTACTACCCTCCAGGACAAGCCCTGTTCTCATTACTACCGTCCGGGACAAGCCCTCTTCTCATTACTACCGTCCAGGAGAAGCCCTCTTCTCATTACTACCATCCGGGACAAGCCCTCTTGTCATTACTATCGTCCGGGACAAGCCCACTTCTCATTACTACCGTCCAGGACAAGCCCTCTTGTCATTACTACCCTCCAGGACAAGCCCTCTTCTCATTACTACCGTCCAGGACATGCCCTCTTCTCATTACTACCCTCCAGGACAAGCCCTCTTCTCATTACTACCATCCGGGACAAGCCCTCTTCTCATTACTACCTTCCAGGACAAGCCCTCTTCTCATTACTACCCTCGGGGACATGCCCTCTTCTCATTACTACCGTCCAGGACAAGCCCTCTTCTCATTACTACCGTCCAGGACAAGCCCTCTTCTCATTACTATCATCCGGGACATGCCCTCTTCTCATTTCTACCGTCCAGGAGAAGCCATCTTCTCATTACTACCATCCAGGACAAGCCCTCTTCTCATTACTACCGTCCAGGACAAGCCCTCTTCTCATTACTATCATCCGGGACATGCCCTCTTCTCATTACTACCGTCCAGGACAAGCCCTCTTCTCATTACTACCCTCAGGACAAGCCCTCTGCTCATTACTACCATCCAGGACCAGCCCTCTTCTCATTACTACCCTCCAGGACAAGCCCTCTTCTCATAACTACCACCCAGGACAAGCCCTCTTCTCATTACTACCGTCCGGGACAAGCCCTCTTCTCATTACTACCGTCCGGGACAAGCCCTCTTCTCATTAATACCCTCCGGGACAGGCCCTCTTCTCATTACCACCCTCCAGGACAAGCTCTCTTCTCATTACCACCACCCAAGACAAGCCCTCTTCTCATTACTGCCCTCCAGGACATGCCCTCTTCTCATTACTACCCTGCAGGACATGCCCTCTTCTCATTACTACCACCCAGGACAAGCCCTCTTCTCATTACTACCACCCAGGACAAGCCCTCTTCTCATTACTACCCTGCAGGACATGCCCACTTCTCATTACTACCATCCAGGACAAGCCCTCTTCTCATTACTACCCTGCAGGACAAACCTTCTTCTCATTACTACTGTCCAGGACAAGCCCTCTTCTCATTACTACCCTCCAGGACAAGCCCTCTTCTCATTACTACCGTCCAGGACAAGCCCTCTTGTCATTACTACCCTCCAGGACTCGCCCTCTTCTCATTACTACCATCCAGTACAAGCCCTCTTCTCATTACTACCACCCAGGACAAGCCCTCTTCTCATTACTACCCTCCAGCACTCGCCCTCTTCTCATCACTACCGTCCAGTACAAGCCCTCTTCTCATTACAACCCTCCAGGACAAGCCCTCTTCTCATTACAACCCTCCAGGACAAGCCCTCTTCTCATTACTACCATCCAGGACAAGCTCTCTTCTCATTATTACCGTCCAGGACAAGCCCTCTTCTCATTACTACCCTCCAGGACAAGCCCTCTTCTCATTACTACCCTCCAGGACAAGCCCTCTTCTCATTACTACAGTCCGGGACAAGCCCTCTTCTCATTACTACCATCCGGGACAAGCCCTCTTCTCATTACTACCCTGCAGGACAAGCCTTCTTCTCATTACTACCGTCCAGGACAAGCCCTCTTCTCATGACTAACCTCCAGGACAAGCCCTCTTCTCATTACTACCGTCCAGGACAAGCCCTCTTGTCATTACTACCGTCCGGGACAAGCCCTTTTCTCATTACTACCATCCGGGACAAGCCCTCTTCTCATTACTACCATCCGGCACAAGCCCTCTTCTCATTCCTACCGTCCAGGAGAAGCCCTCTTCTCAATACTACCCTCCGGGACAAGCCCTCTTCTCATTACTACCACCCAGGACAAGCCCTCTTCTCATTACTACCCTCCAGGACAAGCCCTCTTCTCATTAATACCCTCCAGGACAAGCCCTCTTCTCATTACTACCCTCCAGGACAAGCCCTCTTCTCATTACTACCGTCCAGGACAACCCTCTTCTCATTATTACCGTCCAGGACAAGCCCTCTTCTCATTACAACCCTCCAGTACAAGCCTTCTTCTCATTACTACAGTCCGGGACAAGCCCTCTTCTCATTACTACCATCCGGGACATGCCCTCTTGTCATTACTACCCTCCAGGACAAGCCCTCTTGTCATTACTACCGTCCAGGACAAGCCCTCTTGTCATTACTACCATCCGGGACAAGCCCTCTTCTCATTACTACCCTGCAGGACAAGCCCTCTTCTCATTACTACCACCCAGGACAAGCCCTCTTCTCATTACTACCACCCAGGACAAGCCCTCTTCTCATTACTACCCTCCAGGACAAGCCCTCTTCTCATTACTACCCTCCAGGACCAGCCCTCTTCTCATTACTACCACCCAGGACAAGCCCTCTTCTCATTACTACCGTCCAGGACAAGCCCTCTTCTCATTACTACCATCCGGGACAAGCCCTCTTCTCATTACTACCCTGCAGGACAAGCCTTCTTCTCATGACTACCGTCCAGGACAAGCCCTCTTCTCATTACTACCCTCCAGGACAAGCCCTCTTCTCATTACTACCGTCCAGAACAAGCCCTCTTGTCATTACTACCCTCCAGGACTCGCCCTCTTCTCATTACTACCATCCAGTACAAGCCCTCTTCTCATTACCACCATCCAGTACAAGCCCTCTTCTCATTACTATGTTCAGGACTAGCCCTCTTCTCATTACTACCCTCCAGCACTCGCCCTCTTCTCATCACTACCGTCCAGAACAAGCCCTCTTCTCATTACAACCCTCCAGGACAAGCCCTCTTCTCATTACAACCCTCCAGGACAAGCCCTCTTCTCATTACTACCGTCCAGGACAAGCTCTCTTCTCATTATTACCGTCCAGGACAAGCCCTCTTCTCATTATTACCCTCCAGGACAAGCCCTCTTCTCATTACTACCCTCCAGGACAAGCCCTCTTCTCATTACTACAGTCCGGGACAAGCCCTCTTCTCATTACTACAGTCCGGGACAAGCCCTCTTCTCATTACTACCATCCGGGACAAGCCCTCTTCTCATTACTACCCTGCAGGACAAGCCTTCTTCTCATTACTACCGTCCAGGACAAGCCCTCTTCTCATTACTAACCTCCAGGACAAGCCCTCTTCTCATTACTACCGTCCAGGACAAGCCCTCCTGTCATTACTACCGTCCGGGACAAGCCCTTTTCTCATTACTACCAACCGGGACAAGCCCTCTTCTCATTACTACCCTCCAGGACAAGCCCTCTTCTCATTACTACCCTCAGGACAAGCCCTCTGCTCATTACTACCATCCAGGACCAGCCCTCTTCTCATTACTACCCTCCAGGACAAGCCCTCTTCTCATTACTACCGTCCGGGACAAGCCCTCTTCTCATTACTACCGTCCGGGACAAGCCCTCTTCCCATTAATACCCTCCGGGACAGGCCCTCTTCTCATTACCACCCTCCAGGACAAGCTCTCTTCTCATTACCACCACCCAGGACAAGCCCTCTTCTCATTACTGCCCTCCAGGACATGCCCTCTTCTCATTACTACCCTGCAGGACATGCCCTCTTCTCATTACTACCACCCAGGACAAGCCCTCTTCTCATTACTACCACCCAGGACAAGCCCTCTTCTCATTACTACCCTGCAGGACATGCCCACTTCTCATTACTACCATCCGGGACAAGCCCTCTTCTCATTACTACCCTGCAGGACAAACCTTCTTCTCATTACTACTGTCCAGGACAAGCCCTCTTCTCATCACTACCCTCCAGGACAAGCCCTCTTCTCATTACTACCGTCCAGGACAAGCCCTCTTGTCATTACTACCATCCAGTACAAGCCCCCTTCTCATTACTATGTCCAGGACTAGCCCTCTTCTCATTACTACCACCCAGGACAAGCCCTCTTCTCATTACTACCCTCCAGCACTCGCCCTCTTCTCATCACTACCGTCCAGTACAAGCCCTCTTCTCATTACAACCCTCCAGGACAAGCCCTCTTCTCATTACAACCCTCCAGGACAAGCCCTCTTCTCATTACTACCATCCAGGACAAGCTCTCTTCTCATTATTACCGTCCAGGACAAGCCCTCTTCTCATTACTACCCTCCAGGACAAGCCCTCTTCTCATTACTACCCTCCAGGACAAGCCCTCTTCTCATTACTACAGTCCGGGACAAGCCCTCTTCTCATTACTACCATCCGGGACAAGCCCTCTTCTCATTACTACCCTGCAGGACAAGCCTTCTTCTCATTACTACCGTCCAGGACAAGCCCTCTTCTCATGACTAACCTCCAGGACAAGCCCTCTTCTCATTACTACCGTCCAGGACAAGCCCTCTTGTCATTACTACCGTCCGGGACAAGCCCTTTTCTCATTACTACCATCCGGGACAAGCCCTCTTCTCATTACTACCATCCGGCACAACCCCTCTTCTCATTCCTACCGTCCAGGAGAAGCCCTCTTCTCAATACTACCCTCCGGGACAAGCCCTCTTCTCATTACTACCACCCAGGACAAGCCCTCTTCTCATTACTACCCTCCAGGACAAGCCCTCTTCTCATTAATACCCTCCAGGACAAGCCCTCTTCTCATTACTACCCTCCAGGACAAGCCCTCTTCTCATTACTACCGTCCAGGACAACCCTCTTCTCATTATTACCGTCCAGGACAAGCCCTCTTCTCATTACAACCCTCCAGTACAAGCCTTCTTCTCATTACTACAGTCCGGGACAAGCCCTCTTCTCATTACTACCATCCGGGACAAGCCCTCTTCTCATTACTACCATCCGGGACATGCCCTCTTGTCATTACTACCCTCCAGGACAAGCCCTCTTGTCATTACTACCGTCCAGGACAAGCCCTCTTGTCATTACTACCGTCCGGGACAAGCCCTCTTCTCATTACTACCCTGCAGGACAAGCCCTCTTCTCATTACTACCACCCAGGACAAGCCCTCTTCTCATTACTACCACCCAGGACAAGCCCTCTTCTCATTACTACCGTCCGGGACAAGCCCTCTTCTCATTACTACCTTCCCGGACAAGCCCTCTTCTCATTACTACCCTCCAGGACAAGCCCTCTTCTGATTACTACCCTGCAGGAGAAGCCCTCTTCTCATTACTACCACCCAGGACAAGCCCTCTTCTGATTACTACCACCCAGGACAAGCCCTCTTCTCATTACTACCCTCCAGGACAAGCCCTCTTCTCATTACTACCCTCCAGGACAAGCCCTCTTCTCATTACTACCACCCAGGACAAGCCCTCTTCTCATTACTACCGTCCAGGACAAGCCCTCTTCTCATTACTATCATCCGGGACAAGCCCTCTTCTCATTACTACCCTGCAGGACAAGCCTTCTTCTCATGACTACCGTCCAGGACAAGCCCTCTTCTCATTACTACCCTCCAGGACAAGCCCTCTTCTCATTACTACCGTCCAGAACAAGCCCTCTTGTCATTACTACCCTCCAGGACTCGCCCTCTTCTCATTACTACCGTCCAGGACAAGCCCTCTTCTCATTACAACCCTCCAGGACAAGCCCTCTTCTCATTACAACCCTCCAGGACAAGCCCTCTTCTCATTACAACCCTCCAGGACAAGCCCTCTTCTCATTACTACCGTCCAGGACAAGCTCTCTTCTCATTATTACCGTCCAGGACAAGCCCTCTTCTCATTATTACCCTCCAGGACAAGCCCTCTTCTCATTACTACCCTCCAGGACAAGCCCTCTTCTCATTACTACAGTCCGGGACAAGCCCTCTTCTCATTACTACAGTCCGGGACAAGCCCTCTTCTCATTACTACCATCCGGGACAAGCCCTCTTCTCATTACTACCCTGCAGGACAAGCCTTCTTCTCATTACTACCGTCCAGGACAAGCCCTCTTCTCATTACTAACCTCCAGGACAAGCCCTCCTCTCATTACTACCGTCCAGGACAAGCCCTCCTGTCATTACTACCGTCCGGGACAAGCCCTTTTCTCATTACTACCAAACGGGACAAGCCCTCTTCTCATTACTACCATCCGGGACAAGCCCTCTTCTCATTCCTACCGTCCGGGACAAGCCCTCTTCTCATTACTACCATCCGGGACATGCCCTCTTGTCATTACTACCCTCCAGGACAAGCCCTCTTGTCATTACTACCGTCCAGGACAAGCCCTCTTGTCATTACTACCGTCCGGGACAAGCCCTCTTCTCATTACTACCCTGCAGGACAAGCCCTCTTCTCATTACTACCGTCCAGGACAAGCCCTCTTCTCATTACTATCATCCGGGACAAGCCCTCTTCTCATTACTACCCTGCAGGACAAGCCTTCTTCTCATGACTACCGTCCAGGACAAGCCCTCTTCTCATTACTACCCTCCAGGACAAGCCCTCTTCTCATTACTACCGTCCAGAACAAGCCCTCTTGTCATTACTACCCTCCAGGACTCGCCCTCTTCTCATTACTACCATCCAGTACATGCCCTCTTCTCATTACTATGTCCAGGACTAGCCCTCTTCTCATTACTACCCTCCAGGACTCGCCCTCTTCTCATCACTACCGTCCAGTACAAGCCCTCTTCTCATTACAACCCTCCAGGACAAGCCCTCTTCTCATTACAACCCTCCAGGACAAGCCCTCTTCTCATTACAACCCTCCAGGACAAGCCCTCTTCTCATTACTACCGTCCAGGACAAGCTCTCTTCTCATTATTACCGTCCAGGACAAGCCCTCTTCTCATTATTACCCTCCAGGACAAGCCCTCTTCTCATTACTACCCTCCAGGACAAGCCCTCTTCTCATTACTACAGTCCGGGACAAGCCCTCTTCTCATTACTACAGTCCGGGACAAGCCCTCTTCTCATTACTACCATCCGGGACAAGCCCTCTTCTCATTACTACCCTGCAGGACAAGCCTTCTTCTCATTACTACCGTCCAGGACAAGCCCTCTTCTCATTACTAACCTCCAGGACAAGCCCTCTTCTCATTACTACCGTCCAGGACAAGCCCTCCTGTCATTACTACCGTCCGGGACAAGCCCTTTTCTCATTACTACCAACCGGGACAAGCCCTCTTCTCATTACTACCATCCGGGACAAGCCCTCTTCTCATTCCTACCGTCCAGGAGAAGCCCTCTTCTCAATACTACCCTCCGGGACAAGCCCTCTTCTCATTACTACCACCCAGGACAAGCCCTCTTCTCATTACTACCCTCCAGGACAAGCCCTCTTCTCATTAATACCCTCCAGGACAAGTCCTCTTCTCATTACTACCCTCGAGGACAAGCCCTCTTCTCATTACTACCGTCCAGGACAACCCTCTTCTCATTATTACCGTCCAGGACAAGCCCTCTTCTCATTACAACCCTCCAGTACAAGCCTTCTTCTCATTACTACAGTCCGGGACAAGCCCTCTTCTCATTACTACCATCCGGGACAAGCCCTCTTCTCATTACTACCATCCGGGACATGCCCTCTTGTCATTACTACCCTCCAGGACAAGCCCTCTTGTCATTACTACCGTCCAGGACAAGCCCTCTTGTCATTACTACCGTCCGGGACAAGCCCTCTTCTCATTACTACCCTGCAGGACAAGCCCTCTTCTCATTACTACCACCCAGGACAAGCCCTCTTCTCATTACTACCACCCTGGACAAGCCCTCTTCTCATTACTACCGTCCGGGACAAGCCCTCTTCTCATTACTACCCTCCTGGACAAGCCCTCTTCTCATTACTACCCTCCAGGACAAGCCCTCTTCTCATTACTACCCTGCAGGAGAAGCCCTCTTCTCATTACTACCACACAGGACAAGCCCTCTTCTCATTACTACCACCCAGGACAAGCCCTCTTCTCATTACTACCCTCCAGGACAAGCCCTCTTCTCATTACTACCCTCCAGGACAAGCCATCTTCTCATTACTACCACCCAGGACAAGCCCTCTTCTCATTACTACCGTCCAGGACAAGCCCTCTTCTCATTACTACCATCCGGGACAAGCCCTCTTCTCATTACTACCCTGCAGGACAAGCCTTCTTCTCATGACTACCGTCCAGGACAAGCCCTCTTCTCATTACTACCCTCCAGGACAAGCCCTCTTCTCATTACTACCGTCCAGAACAAGCCCTCTTGTCATTACTACCCTCCAGGACTCGCCCTCTTCTCATTACTACCATCCAGTACAAGCCCTCTTCTCATTACTACCATCCAGTACTAGCCCTCTTCTCATTACTACCCTCCAGCACTCGCCCTCTTCTCATCACTGCCGTCCAGTACAAGCCCTCTTCTCATTACAACCCTCCAGGACAAGCCCTCTTCTCATTACAACCCTCCAGGAGAAGCCCTCTTCTCATTACTACCGTCCAGGACAAGCTCTCTTCTCATTATTACCGTCCAGGACAAGCCCTCTTCTCATTACTACCCTCCAGGACAAGCCCTCTTCTCATTACTACACTCCAGGACAAGCCCTCTTCTCATTACTACAGTCCGGGACAAGCCCTCTTCTCATTACTACCATCCGGGACAAGCCCTCTTCTCATTACTACCCTGCAGGACAAGCCTTCTTCTCATTACTACCGTCCAGGACAAGCCCTCTTCTCATTACTAACCTCCAGGACAAGCCCTCTTCTCATTACTACCGATCAGGACAAGCCCTCTTGTCATTACTACCGTCCGGGACAAGCCCTTTTCTCATTACTACCAACCGGGACAAGCCCTCTTCTCATTACTACCATCCGGGACAAGCCCTCTTCTCATTCCTACCGTCCAGGAGAAGCCCTCTTCTCAATACTACCCTCCGGGACAAGCCCTCTTCTCATTACTACCACCCAGGACAAGCCCTCTTCTCATTACTACCCTCCAGGACAAGCCCTCTTCTCATTAATACCCTCCAGGACAAGTCCTCTTCTCATTACTACCTTCGAGGACAAGCCCTCTTCTCATTACTACCGTCCAGGACAACCCTCTTCTCATTATTACCGTCCAGGACAAGCCCTCTTCTCATTACAACCCTCCAGTACAAGCCTTCTTCTCATTACTACGGTCCGGGACAAGCCCTCTTCTCATTACTACCATCCGGGTCAAGCCCTCTTCTCATTACTACCCTGCAGGACAAGCCCTCTTCTCATTACTACCATCCAGGACAAGCCCTCTTGTCATTACTACCCTCCAGGACAAGCCCTCTTGTCATTACTACCGTCCAGGACAAGCCCTCTTGTCATTACAACCGTCTGGGACAAGCCCTCTTCTCATTACTGCCCTGCAGGACAAGCCCTCTTCTCATTACTACCACCCAGGACAAGCCCTCTTCTCATTACTACCACCCAGGACAAGCCCTCTTCTCATTACTACCGTCCGGGACAAGCCCTCTTCTCATTACTACCCTCCAGGACAAGCCCTCTTCTCATTACTACCCTCCAGGACAAGCCCTCTTCTGATTACTACCCTCCAGGACAAGCCCTCTTCTCATTACTACCGTCCGGGACAAGCCCTCTTCTCATTACTACCACCCAGGACAAGCCCTCTTCTCATTACTACCGTCCGGGACAAGCTCTCTTCTCATTACTACCCTCCAGGACAAGCCCTCTTCTCATTACTGCCCTCCAGGACAAGCCCTCTTCTCATTACTACTGTCCAGGACCAGCCCTCTTCTCATTACTACCGTCCAGGACAAGCCCTCTTCTCATTCCTACCCTCCGGGACAAGCCCTCTTCTCATTACTACCACCCGGGACAAGCCCTCTTCTCATTACGGCCGTGCAGGACCAGCCCTCTTCTCATTACTACCGTCCAGGGCAAGCCCTCTTGTCATTACTACCACCCGGGACAGGCCCTCTTCTCATTACGGCCGTCCAGGACCAGCCCTCTTCTCATTACTACTGTCCAGGACAAGCCCTCTTCTCATTACTACCCTCCAGGACAAGCCCTCTTCTCATTACTACCACCCAGGACAAGCCCACTTCTCATTACGACCGTTCCAGGACAAGACCTCTTCTCATTACTACCGTCCAGGACAAGCCCTCTTCTCATTACGACCGTCCAGGACAAGCCCTCTTCTCATTACTACCACCCAGGACAAGCCCTCTTCTCATTACTACCGTCCAGGACAAGCCCTCTTCTCATTACTACAGTCCAGGACAAGCCCTCTTCTCATTACTACCGTCCAGGACAAGCCCTTTTCTCATTACTGCCATCCGGGACAAGCCCTCTTCTTATTACTACCCTGCAGGACAAGCCTTCTTCTCATTACTACCGTCCGGGACAAGCCCTCTTCTCATTACTACCCTGCAGGACAAGCCTTCTTCTCATTACTACCGTCCAGGACAAGCCCTCTTCTCATTACTACCCTCCAGGACAAGCCCTCTTCTCATTACTACCGTCCAGGACAAGCCCTTTTCTCATTACTGCCATCCGGGACAAGCCCTCTTCTCATTCCTACCGTCCAGGAGAAGCCCTCTTCTCAATACTACCCTCCGGGACAAGCCCTCTTCTCATTACTACCACCCAGGACAAGCCCTCTTCTCATTACTACCCTCCAGGACAAGCCCTCTTCTCATTAATACCCTCCAGGACAAGCCCTCTTCTCATTACTACCCTCCAGGACAAGCCCTCTTCTCATTACTACCGTCCAGGACAACCCTCTTCTCATTATTACCGTCCAGGACAAGCCCTCTTCTCATTACAACCCTCCAGGACAAGCCCTCTTGTCATTACTACCGTCCGGGACAAGCCCTCTTCTCATTACTGCCCTGCAGGTCAAGCCCTCTTCTCATTACTACCACCCAGGACAAGCCCTCTTCTCATTACTACCACCCAGGACAAGCCCTCTTCTCATTACTACCCTCCAGGACCAGCCCTCTTCTCATTACTACTGTCCAGGACAAGCCCTCTTCTCATTACTACCCTCCAGGACAAGCCCTCTTCTCATTACTACCACCCAGGACAAGCCCACTTCTCATTACGACCGTTCCAGGACAAGACCTCTTCTCATTACTACCGTCCAGGACAAGCCCTCTTCTCATTACGACCGTCCAGGACAAGCCCTCTTCTCATTACTACCACCCAGGACAAGCCCTCTTCTCATTACTACCGTCCAGGACAAGCCCTCTTCTCATTACTACAGTCCAGGACAAGCCCTCTTCTCATTACTACCGTCCAGGACAAGCCCTTTTCTCATTACTGCCATCCGGGACAAGCCCTCTTCTTATTACTACCCTGCAGGACAAGCCTTCTTCTCATTACTACCGTCCAGGACAAGCCCTCTTCTCATTACTACCCTCCAGGACAAGCCCTCTTCTCATTACTACCATCCAGGACAAGCCCTTTTCTCATTACTGCCATCCGGGACAAGCCCTCTTCTCATTCCTACCGTCCGGGAGAAGCCCTCTTCTCAATACTACCCTCCGGGACAAGCCCTCTTCTCATTACTACCACCCAGGACAAGCCCTCTTCTCATTACTACCCTCCAGGACAAGCCCTCTTCTCATTAATACCCTCCAGGACAAGCCCTCTTCTCATTACTACCCTCCAGGACAAGCCCTCTTCTCATTACTACCGTCCAGGACAACCCTCTTCTCATTATTACCGTCCAGGACAAGCCCTCTTCTCATTACAACCCTCCAGGACAAGCCCTCTTGTCATTACTACCGTCCGGGACAAGCCCTCTTCTCATTACTGCCCTGCAGGTCAAGCCCTCTTCTCATTACTACCACCCAGGACAAGCCCTCTTCTCATTACTACCACCCAGGACAAGCCCTCTTCTCATTACTACCGTCCGGGACAAGCCCTCTTCTCATTACTACCCTCCAGGACAAGCCCTCTTCTCATTACTACCCTCCAGGACAAGCCCTCTTCTCATTTCTACCTTCCAGGACAAGCCCTCTTCTCATTACTACCGTCCGGGACAAGCCCTCTTCTCATTACTACCACCCAGGACAACCCCTCTTCTCATTACTACCGTCCGGGACAAGCTCTCTTCTCATTACTACCCTCCAGGACAAGCCCTCTTCTCATTACTACCCTCGCGGACAAGCCCTCTTCTCATTACTACTGTCCAGGACCAGCCCTCTTCTCATTACTACCGTCCAGGACAAGCCCTCTTCTCATTCCTACCCTCCGGGACAAGCCCTCTTCTCATTACTACCACCCGGGACAAGCCCTCTTCTCATTACGGCCGTGCAGGACCAGCCCTCTTCTCATTACTACCGTCCAGGGCAAGCCCTCTTGTCATTACTACCACCCGGGACAGGCCCTCTTCTCATTACGGCCGTCCAGGACCAGCCCTCTTCTCATTACTACTGTCCAGGACAAGCCCTCTTCTCATTACTACCCTCCAGGACAAGCCCTCTTCTCATTACTACCACCCAGGACAAGCCCACTTCTCATTACGACCGTCCAGGACAAGACCTCTTCTCATTACTACCGTCCAGGACCAGCCCTCTTCTCATTACTACTGTCCAGGACAAGCCCTCTTCTCATTACTACCCTCCAGGACAAGCCCTCTTCTCATTACTACCACCCAGGACAAGCCCACTTCTCATTACGACCGTCCAGGACAAGACCTCTTCTCATTACTACCGTCCAGGACCAGGCCTCTTCTCATTACTACTGTCCAGGACAAGCCCTCTTCTCATTACTACCCTCCAGGACAAGCCCTCTTCTCATTACTACCACCCAGGACAAGCCCACTTCTCATTACGACCGTCCAGGACAAGACCTCTTCTCATTACTACCACCCAGGACAAGCCCTCTTCTCATTACTACCGTCCAGGACAAGACCTCTTCTCATTACGACCGTCCAGGACAAGACCTCTTCTCATTACGACCGTCCAGGACAAGCCCTCTTCTCATTACTACCGTCCAGGACAAGCCTTCTTCTCATTACTACCGTCCAGGACAAGCCCTCTTCTCATTACTACCCTCCAGGACAAGCCCTCTTCTCATTACTACCGTCGAGGACAAGCCCTCTTGTCATTACTACCGTCCGGGACAAGCCCTTTTCTCATTACTACCATCCGGGACAAGCCCTCTTCTCATTCCTACCGTCCAGGAGAAGCCCTCTTCTCAATACTACCCTCCGGGACAAGCCCTCTTCTCATTACTACCACCCAGGACAAGCCCTCTTCTCATTACTACCCTCCAGGACAAGCCCTCTTCTCATTAATACCCTCCAGGACAAGCCCTCTTCTCATTACTACCCTCCAGGACAAGCCCTCTTCTCATTACTACCGTCCAGGACAACCCTCTTCTCATTATTACCGTCCAGGACAAGCCCTCTTCTCATTACAACCCTCCAGGACAAGCCTTCTTCTCATTACTACAGTCCGGGACAAGCCCTCTTCTCATTACTACCATCCGGGACAAGCCCTCTTCTCATTACTACCCTGCAGGACAAGCCCTCTTCTCATTACTACCATCCAGGACAAGCCCTCTTGTCATTACTACCCTCCAGGACAAGCCCTCTTGTCATTACTACCGTCCAGGACAAGCCCTCTTGTCATTACTACCGTCCGGGACAAGCCCTCTTCTCATTACTACCCTGCAGGACAAGCCCTCTTCTCATTACTACCACCCAGGACAAGCCCTCTTCTCATTACTACCACGCAGGACAAGCCCTCTTCTCATTACTACCGTCCGGGACAAGCCCTCTTCTCATTACTAACCTCCAGGACAAGCCCTCTTCTCATTACTATCACCCAGGACAAGCCCTCTTCTCATTACTACCCTCCAGGACAAGCCCTCTTCTCATTACTACCCTCCAGGACAGGCCCTCTTCTCATTACTACCATCCGGGACAAGCCCTCTTCTGATTACTACCCTGCAGGACAAGCCTTCTTCTCATTACTACCGTCCAGGACAAGCCCTCTTCTCATTACTACCCTCCAGGACAAGCCCTCTTCTCATTACTACCGTCCAGGACAAGCCCTCTTCTCATTATTACCGTCCAGGACAAGCCCTCTTCTCATTACTACCACCCAGGACAAGCCCTCTTCTCATTACTACCGTCCGGGACAAGCTCTCTTCTCATTACTACCCTCCAGGACAAGCCCTCTTCTCATTACTACCCTCCAGGACAAGCCCTCTTCTCATTACTACTGTCCAGGACCAGCCCTCTTCTCATTACTACCGTCCAGGACAAGCCCTCTTCTCATTCCTACCCTCCGGGACAAGCCCTCTTCTCATTACTACCACCCGGGACAAGCCCTCTTCTCATTACGGCCGTGCAGGACCAGCCCTCTTCTCATTACTACCGTCCAGGGCAAGCCCTCTTGTCATTACTACCACCCGGGACAGGCCCTCTTCTCATTACGGCCGTCCAGGACCAGCCCTCTTCTCATTACTACAGTCCAGGACAAGCCCTCTTCTCATTACTACCCTCCAGGACAATCCCTCTTCTCATTACTACCACCCAGGACAAGCCCACTTCTCATTACGACCGTCCAGGACAAGACCTCTTCTCATTACTACCGTCCAGGACAAGCCCTCTTCTCATTACTACCCTCCAGGACAAGCCCTCTTCTCATTAATACCCTCCAGGACAAGCCCTCTTCTCATTACTACCCTCCAGGACAAGCCCTCTTCTCATTACTACCGTCCAGGACAACCCTCTTCTCATTATTACCGTCCAGGACAAGCCCTCTTCTCATTACAACCCTCCAGGACAAGCCTTCTTCTCATTACTACAGTCCGGGACAAGCCCTCTTCTCATTACTACCATCCGGGATAAGCCCTCTTCTCATTACTACCCTGCAGGACAAGCCCTCTTCTCATTACTACCATCCAGGACAAGCCCTCTTGTCATTACTACCCTCCAGGACAAGCCCTCTTGTCATTACTACCGTCCAGGACAAGCCCTCTTGTCATTACTACCGTCCGGGACAAGCCCTCTTCTCATTACTACCCTGCAGGACAAGCCCTCTTCTCATTACTACCACCCAGGACAAGCCCTCTTCTCATTACTACCACGCAGGACAAGCCCTCTTCTCATTACTACCGTCCGGGACAAGCCCTCTTCTCATTACTACCCTCTAGGACAAGCCCTCTTCTCATTACTATCACCCAGGACAAGCCCTCTTCTCATTACTACCGTCCGGGACATGCCCTCTTCTCATTACTACCATCCGGGACAAGCCCTCTTCTCATTACTACCCTGCAGGACAAGCCTTCTTCTCATTACTACCGTCCAGGACAAGCCCTCTTCTCATTACTACCCTCCAGGACAAGCCCTCTTCTCATTACTACCGTCCAGGACAAGCCCTCTTGTCATTACTACCGTCCGGGACAAGCCCTTTTCTCATTACTACCATCCGGGACAAGCCCTCTTCTCATTACTACCATCCGGGACAAGCCCTCTTCTCATTCCTACCGTCCAGGAGAAGCCCTCTTCTCAATACTACCCTCCGGGACAAGCCCTCTTCTCATTACTACCACCCAGGACAAGCCCTCTTCTCATTAATACCCTCCAGGACAAGCCCTCTTCTCATTACTACCCTCCAGGACAAGCCCTCTTCTCATTACTACCGTCCAGGACAACCCTCTTCTCATTATTACCGTCCAGGACAAGCCCTCTTCTCATTACAACCCTCCAGGACAAGCCTTCTTCTCATTACTACAGTCCGGGACAAGCCCTCTTCTCATTACTACCATCCGGGACAAGCCCTCTTCTCATTACTACCCTGCAGGACAAGACCTCTTCTCATTACTACCATCCAGGAAAAGCCCTCTTGTCATTACTACCCTCCAGGACAAGCCCTCTTGTCATTACTACCGTCCAGGACAAGCCCTCTTGTCATTACTACCGTCCGGGACAAGCCCTCTTCTCATTACTACCGTCCGGGACAAGCCCTCTTGTCATTACTACCCTCCAGGACAAGCCCTCTTCTCATTACTACCACCCAGGACAAGCCCTCTTCTCATTACTACCGTCCGGGACAAGCCCTCTTCTCATTACTACCCTGCAGGACAAGCCCTCTTCTCATTACTACCACCCAGGACAAGCCCTCTTCTCATTACTACCACCCAGGACAAGCCCTCTTCTCATTACTACCGTCCGGGACAAGCCCTCTTCTCATTACTACCCTCCAGGACAAGCCCTCTTCTCATTACTACCCTCCAGGACAAGCCCTCTTCTCATTTCTACCCTCCAGGACAAGCCCTCTTCTCATTACTACCGTCCGGGACAAGCCCTCTTCTCATTACTACCACCCAGGACAAGCCCTCTTCTCATTACTACCGTCCGGGACAAGCCCTCTTCTCATTACTACCCTCCAGGACAAGCCCTCTTCTCATTACTACCCTCCAGGACAAGCCCTCTTCTCATTACTACCCTCCGGGACAAGCCCTCTTCTCATTACTACTGTCCAGGACAAGCCCTCTTCTCATTACTACTGTCCAGGACCAGCCCTCTTCTCATTACTACCGTCCAGGACAAGCCCTCTTCTCATTACTACCCTCCGGGACAAGCCCTCTTGTCATTACTACCACCCGGGACAGGCCCTTTTCTCATTACGGCCGTCCAGGACCAGCCCTCTTCTCATTACTACCGTCCTGGACAAGCCCTCTTCTCATTACTACCGTCGAGGACAAGCCCTGTTCTCATTACGACCGTCCAGGACAAGCCCTCTTCTCATTACTACCACCCAGGACAAGCCCTCTTCTCATTACTACCGTCCTGGAGAAGCCCTCTTCTCATTACTACCCTCCAGGACAAGTCCTCTTCTCATTCCTACCCTCCGGGACAAGCCCTCTTCTCATTACTAGCGTCCGGGACAAGCCCTCTTCTCATTATTACCATCCGGGACAAGCCCTCTTCTCATTACTACCCTCCGGGACAAGCCCTCTTCTCATTACTACCCTCCAGGACAAGTCCTCTTCTCATTCCTACCCTCCAGGACAAGCCCTCTTCTCATTACTACCGTCCGGGACAAGCCCTCTTCTCATTACTACCCTCCGGGACAAGCCCTCTTCTCATTACTACCCTCCAGGACAAGTCCTCTTCTCATTCCTACCCTCCAGGACAAGCCCTCTTCTCATTACTATCGTCCAGGACAAGTCCTCTTCTCATTCCTACCCTCCAGTACAAGCCCTCTTCTAATTACTACCGTCCGGGACAAGCCCTCTTCTCATTACTACCCTCCAGGACAAGCCATCTTCTCATTACTACCGTCCAGGACAAGCCCTCTTCTCATTACTACCCTCCGGGACATGCCCTCTTCTCATTACTATCGTCCAGGACAAGCCCTCTTCTCATTACTACCGTCCGGGACAAGCCCTCTTCTCATTACTACCGTCCGGGACAAGCCCTCTTCTCATTACTACCCTCCGGGACAAGCCCTCTTCTCATTACTACCGTCCGGGAGGAGGTGCAGGAACCTGAGCACACTCAACATTTCAGGTACAGCTTCTTCCCATCCATTGTCAGATCCCCGAACGGTCCATGAATCTGCAAACACTACCACACAATCTTGCTCTCTTCGTACAACGCTTCCTTATTTTGGGATTTCTCATTGTGACTGCTAGGATTTTTTTTGATGTCTTGCCCTGTACGTCTGCTGCAAAACAACAAACTTCATGACATTTGCTGGTGATAACAATGCTGATTCTGATTGACAATGGTGTGGGCAGATTGTGCTCTCCTACAAGTTTGCATATGACACTTCCAGAGCAGGCCTCATCTCAAATAACGATGAGTCAGAGCACAGGAGGAGGTAGAGAGCATAGTGACGTGTTGTCATGACAACATCCTTTCCCTGGTGGAGATCCCTGACAATGGAAACCAAATGCCCCTCCCACCCTGGACATTCTCCCTTCTGCCCCCCTCCCATCAGGCAGAAGATACAACAGCCTGATAGCATGTCCCACCAGGCTCAACAGCTTCTACCCCGCTGTTATCAGATAATTGAAAGGACCTTGTGCTTTCTATGTTGTTATGCCTGTGCACCTTATTGTCTGCCTGCACTGTGCCCTCTCCATAACATTTCATACTGTGCTCTACCTCAAAGAACAGTGTAATGAATTGATCTGTCCAAACAGTATGCAAGCTTGTCATTCATCCTCAGTACATGTGACAACAGTAAACCGTCCTGATGAAGGATCTCAGCCTGAAAGAATTTCGGCCTGTTTATTTTCCTGCATAGATGCTGTCTGACCTGTTGAGTTCCTGCAGCATTTTGTGTGTGTTGCTCAGGATTTCCAGCATCTGCAGAATCTCTAGTGTTTTTTTAACAATAGGCCAATACTAATACCAACACCTCCCACCTCTCTCTATCCCTCGTTCTGCTTTTTGCGCTCCCTCTAACGCTGTCCCTTCCCTTCCCTCCCTTCCCCTCCTTCACTCTCCATCTGTTCTCTCCTTCTCTCTTCCTCTCACCCTCCTTCTGCCCTCCCTCCACCACTCTCTGTTCTCTCCTCCCTCACTGACTTTTTCCAAAGCACACACTCACATTCTGTGTTATATTTCCAATAATTTTTAAACAAAAAGCACAACTGACCCTTCGGCCCAATCCCCAATACTAACCACCAACCTCTTCATTTACACTGATCCCGTTTCGTTCCACCCACCTTCCCCTCAAACACCCACCCCCAGTTTTTACCCCTAATCCACACAACTGGGGGTATCATTTACAACTCCTCATTAATCCATGGACCCCGGACGTCTCTGGGGGGAATGTGGGAGGAAACCGAAGCCCGCAGGACCGCAGCGCTTTCGTCCTCAGGTCAGTCCTCCCAGCACCGAGAGCGCTGCAGTTCAGTCCTCCCAGCACCGAGAGCGCTGCAGTTCAGTCCTCCCAGCACCGAGAGCGCTGCAGTTCAGTCCTCCCAGCACCGAGAGCGCTGCAGTTCAGTCCTCCCAGCACCGAGAGCGCTGCAGTTCAGTCCTCCCAGCACCGAGAGCGCTGCAGTTCAGTCCTCCCAGCACCGAGAGCGCTGCAGTTCAGTCCTCCCAGCACCGAGAGCGCTGCAGTTCAGTCCTCCCAGCACCGAGAGCGCTGCAGTTCAGCCCTCCCAGCACTAGAATCTGCTGTTGATCGGCCCTTGTCACCACCAGGAGCCGTCCAGTTCAGTTTTCCCAACATCAGTTTCGCTGTATTATAGCCCTCCCAGCACTGGCAACGAGTAGATCAGACGTACTCCAGCACATCACACACAAAATGCTGGAGGAACTCAGCAGATGAGGCAGCGTCTTTGGTGGCTTTCTCCCACAGTTTGGTCCTCCCACCACTCGGATCGCGGTAGTCAGTCCACCAAGATCACTGCGAGCGGAAACGCTGCGACAGGGTCTGAACTCTGAATTTCAGTACTCCCAATAACCCAGAATTCCTGTAGTCAGGCTCTCCCAGCGCCTGGATCGGAGCACACCGATGCTGCTCGATCGTCCCACTACCATTCAGTCTTCCAGATATGGAGGGTCTTCCTGCAGTTTAGTCCTCCCACCACCAGGATTGCTGCCGGAAGGACCTCGTCACTGCAGGCCAGTCCTCCCGTCGCCAGGGTCGCTGCGGGTCGTCCCTCTCAATACTGGGATCGCTGTGACGTGTCCCGCCAGCGACGGAACAGGATCACGTGCGTGGGGAGGCTGATCACGTGAGGGGAAGATGCAGGCCGGCGGAGGGCGGCGATGATGGAGGAGGCGTCGGTCTCCGGAGTTGGGGAAGGCGATCGGGATGGGGAGGGACCAGAGGAAGGGCAAGTCCCGACGCCGAGCCCGCCGGGGGTCGGGCGGGGTCGCGCCGTCAGCACCGTCTGCGTCCTCTGTTACATCAACCTGCTGAACTACATGGACCGGTTCACGGTGGCCGGTGGGTCAAGAGAGCGGGGAGTGTTGTGTGGGGAGGGGACTGAGCCGCTTGAGTTTCCTGAGGAAGTGACAAAGGTGGTCGATGAAAGTGGAACTGTGAATGTTTTCTATGTGGACTTTCATAGGGAAGCTGATGAGGTGGGATCCACAGTGAACTGGCTGTTCGGATTGGAAATGGCTTGCCCCCAAAGGTAGAGGGTTGGCCTCAGTGGAGATCCGTGACCAGCGGTGTTCCACAAGGATTCATAACACTGTTTTGTTACGTATGAATGAACTGGATGAAAACGTAGTGAGTTCGTAGACGATACAGAGATCGGTGATGGTGTGGACAGTGTAGAAGAGAGCCAGAGGATACAGTGCGATACTGATCAGTTGCAGATACCGGCAAAGGAATGGGGATGGAGTTTAATC
Source organism: Hypanus sabinus (assembly GCF_030144855.1). NCBI lineage: Eukaryota > Metazoa > Chordata > Chondrichthyes > Myliobatiformes > Dasyatidae > Hypanus > Hypanus sabinus. The sequence goes on along the minus strand of NW_026781494.1, from coordinate 159,355 downwards.
CGGGCAAGCGGGGGTGGGGGCTTGACAGCTCAACAATGAATGGACAGCACACAGCTCATGGCAAGACCTTGAACAGTACTGATGTACAGAGGGAGTTTGGGATCCAAGTCCCCAGCTCCCTGAAAGTGGCCGCACAGATGAGATTGAATAAGATTTATTTGTCACCTGTACATCCAAACATACACAGGAAAATGTAGCACTTGTGACAACTCCCTGATGTGCTGGGGGCACAGGCTTCTGGTACCAACCCTGGGAAGTGTTGAAGGACCTGGGGGTACAGGTACATGGTTCCCTGAAAGTGGAGTCACAGGTAGACCAGGTGGTGAAGGTGGTGTTTTGTACGTTGGCCTACATCAGTCAGGGAACTGACTACAGGAGTGGGGGGTGATATCATACCTGGGGAAATATCTCCCCTCTCTTAGTCCAGATGGTCCTAGAGTATGTATTATTAACAGAGGTTGGACAAACTTGGGTTTTCGAGGGAGTGGCAATGGGTGAGCAGGGAAGGGATGGATAATTACATTGTGCAAGCAGAAGGGATTAAGGATCTAGTGCCTTCCCAGCGTATATGAAGAATATATTCTTCACGGGCGTCCAGCCAGGCACAGATATCGATTTTAATCAATATTTCAATGACAAGCTCTGCCATCTTCATCAGGGATTATGCCTGGGCATGTCTAGTCCGGCATCTGTCCCTCCTGATTGGTTAGTCCTCATCCAATCAGGTTTCTGCTATACCACCTTGTTTACAATCAAATTCCAGTTCTTACTTAGAGCAAGACCTTGGTCTTCGTTAAAATTCTTTTCCTCGAGTTTTATTTCAATGGCTTCTAGGCGGTCACAAAAGCCACTGGCGTGGCACAGCAGTTTTGTGCCATCTGAGTCAATCCTATGGCCATTGAGAATGCTCAAATCACAATTTACGCAGGTCAAACTTGCCCTGGGACCCAGAACAGTGGCATTTACAGGATTCCCTATGAATGGGAAGCAGAGTCTATTGGCCAGACGGTTGAAACTTGCATCAAGGAGCACAGGAGGTGTTTCCACTTGGGTTACCTAGAGAAATCGGTGGTAGCTGAACACTGCATTCGTAATGGCCATAGGATTGACACAAAAATACTGTGTTGTGCCCGTGCCTTTTGGGACTGCCTGGTGAAGGAAGTAATTGAAATAAAACTAGAGGAAAAGAATTTTAACAAAGATGAAAGGTCTTGCTCCAAGTAAGAACTGGAATTTAATTGTAAACAAGGAGTGAGAGTGGATGGGGACTAACCAATCGGGAGGGAGGGACAACGGAGTTATAAATCCCACCAGATTAGTCGTGCCTGTTGAAGATGATCGAGTTTGTCATTGAAATGTTGGTTAAAACTGATACTTGTAGCCGGCTGGAAGCCTGAGAAGAGTTTTCAGAAGAGATTAGTTTAGCTAATTTGGAAAAATGTTGTACATGGGACAGCTGTGATTTTTCCAAGGGATTGGGGGAAAGACAGAAATGTTACTTCCGTGTGTCTCTCAATCTCTTCACAGGAGTTCTACCTGACATCGAGGAATATTTCCATATTAATGATGGTAGTTCAGGATTACTGCAGACAGGTAACATACCCCTCCTCATACCCCTCCACCTACCCCCTCCCCATACCCCTCCTGTTCACCATTCCTACGAGGCTGGTGCTCTATAAACTCCCTGAACCCCTGGATTAGGTCCGAATCTACCACCCACTCCTGGGGATCTGATACTCTATGTATAAACCTCTCAAACCCCTGGATTAGATCCCAGCCTGTAACCCACTCCTGGGGATCTGTCATTCCATATTTAATCTCCCTGAACCCCTGGATTAGATCCCAGTCTGTAACCCACTCCTGGGGATCTGTCATTCCATATTTAATCTCCCTGAACCCCTGGATTAGATCCCAGCCTGTAACCCACTCCTGGGGATCTGTCATTCCATATATAATCTCCCTGAACCCCTGGATTAGACCCCAGTCTTTAACCTACTCCAAGGCTTCCTACATAGAAATGCCCCAAGCCACTCATTCCTCTCTCATTCTGGGGGGGATTTTTCCTGCCGCGCTCCCACTGTCGACTTGCCTTCTCTCCTGCTCTCTCCCTCTTTATATAAACTGTCAGACTGAAGCCATTTGGGTCACTGAGTGTGACCGGCTTTTTCCACAGTTTTCATCTGCTCATACATGATCTTCGCGCCCATCTTTGGTTATCTGGGTGACCGTTACAACCGAAAGATCATCATGAGCTGTGGCATCTTCTTCTGGTCGGCAGTGACACTGCTCAGCTCCTTTGTTCCTCGGGCGGTGAGTGCTGGAAAATAATATTCGCAACTCCCCGTTGCTCTCCCGCCTAACCCTTCACCCCCACACCACCACCCACTCAACCCCTCCCCTCTTCACAGCCCAACCCCCATCCCCTTCACAGCCCATCCCCAACCCCTCACCCCTTCACAGCCCAACCACTAACCCCTCACCGCTTCACAGCCTAACCCCTAACCCCTCACCACTTCACAGCCCAATCCCTAACCCCTCACCCCCACAACCCCTCAACCCTTCACAGACCATCCCCAACCCCTCACCCCTTCACAGCCCAACCCCTAACCCCTCACCACTTCACAGCCCAATCCCTAACCCCTCACCCCCACAACCCCTCAACCCTTCACAGACCATCCCCAACCCCTCACCCCTTCACAGCCCAACCACTAACCCCTAACCCCTCACCGCTTCACAGCCTAACCCCTAACCCCTCACCACTTCACAGCCCAATCCCTAACCCCTCACCCCCACAACCCCTCAACCCTTCACAGACCATCCCCAACCCCTCACCCCTTCACAGCCCAACCCCTAACCCCTCACCACTTCACAGCCCAATCCCTAACCCCTCACCCCCACAACCCCTCAACCCTTCACAGACCATCCCCAACCCCTCACCCCTTCACAGCCCAACCACTAACCCCTAACCCCTCACCACTTCACAGCCCAACCCCTAACCCCTCACCCTCACAACTCCTCACCCCTTCACAGCCCAACCCCTAACCCCTCACCCCCACAACCCCTCACCCCTTCATAGCCTGACTGCTAACCCCTCACCCCCACAACCCCTCACCCCTTCACAGCCCAACCGCTAACCCCTCAACCCCTCACCCCTTCATAGCCTGACTGCTAACCCCTCAACCCTTCACAGACCATCCCCAACCCCTCACCCCTTCACAGCCCAACCACTAACCCCTAACCCCTCACCGCTTCACAGCCTAACCCCTAATCCCTCACCACTTCACAGCCCAACCCCTAACCCCTCACCCCCACAACTCCTCACCCCTTCACAGCCCAACCCCTAACCCCTCACCCCCACAACCCCTCACCCCTTCATAGCCTGACTGCTAACCCCTCACCCCCACAACCCCTCACCCCTTCACAGCCCAACCGCTAACCCCTCAACCCCTCACCCCTTCATAGCCTGACTGCTAACCCCTCACCCCCACAACCCCATACCCTTTCACAGCCCAACCCCTAACCCCTCACCCCTTCACAGCCCAACCCCTAAACCCACACTCCCACAACCCCTCACCCCTTCATAGCCCAACTGCTAACCACTCAACCCCTCACCCCTTCATAGCCCCTGCTAACATCTCACCCCTTCATAGCCCAACTCCTAACCCCTCACCCCCACAACCCCTCACCCCTTCACAGCCCAACCCCTAACCTCTCACCCCTTCACAGCACGACTGCTAACCCTTCACCCCCACAACCCCTCACCCCTTCACAGCCCGTCCGCTAACCCTTCACCCCTTCACAGCTCAACTCAACCCCTCACCTCCACAACCCCTCACCTCCACAACCCCTCACCCCTTCACAGCCCGTCCGCTAACCCTTCACCCCTTCACAGCTCAACTCAACCCCTCACCTCCACAACCCCTCACCTCCACAACCCCTCACCTCCACAACCCCTCACCTCCACAACCCCTCACCCCTTCACAGCCCGACCGCTAACCCTTCATGCCTTCACAGCCCAACCACTAACCCCTCATCCCCACCAGTCACCAGGGCTAAACCCTTGGCCCCAACCCTGGGATAGCCTCTCAATTCCAAACCCCTCTGCCTGCTCCAGGCCTTTGGCCCCATACTCCACTTTCCCCTTTCCACCACAGGTTCCAGCCCCTCACCATCACACCCGCATCCTCCCACTGCAGCTGCTCACCCCCTGCTCCAGCCCCTTGCCCCTCTCCCCCTCCTTTTCCATTCCCTGCCACTTCCCCCTCCAATTTCCTGCCCTCTAACATCAGCTCTGATATCCCAAGGTGACTCTCTCCTTTTCCCTCCCTCAGTACTTTTGGGCGCTGCTGCTGACGCGTGGACTGGTTGGAGTGGGGGAGGCGAGTTACTCTACCATTGCCCCCACTGTCATCGCCGACCTCTTTGTGGGAGACAAACGTACACGCATGCTCTCCATCTTCTACTTCGCCATCCCTGTGGGCAGGTGGGTATGGACAGAGCTTCACTCTGTGTCTGACCCTGGGAATGTGCGATGGGATGGTGTGGAGATAGATTCACTCTGTGTCTGACCCCAGGAGTGTGTGATGGGACGGAGTGGAGGGAGATTCACTCTGTGTCTGACCCCGGGAGTGTGTGATGGGACGGTGTGGAGGGATATTCACTCTGTGTCTGACCCCGGGAGTGTGTGATGGGACGATGTGGAGGGAGATTCACTCTGTGTCTGACCCCGGGAGTGTGTGATGGGATGGTGTGGAGATAGATTCACTCTGTGTCTGACCCCAGGAGTGTGTGATGGGACGATGTGGAGGGAGATTCACTCTTTGTCTGACCCCGGGAGTGTGTGATGGGATGGTGTGGAGATAGATTCACTCTGTGTCTGACCCCAGGAGTGTGTGATGGGACGATGTGGAGGGAGATTCACTCTGTGTCTGACCCCAGGAGTGTGTGATGGGACCGTGTGGAGGGAGATTCACACTGTGTCTGATCCCGGGAGTGTGTGATGGGATGGTGTGGAGGGAGATTCACTCTTTGTCTGACCCCGGGAGTGTGTGATGGGATGGTGTGGAGGGAGATTCACTCTGTGTCTGACCCCGGGAGTGTGTGATGGGACGGTGTGGAGGGAGATTCACTCTGTGTCTGACCCCAGGAATCTGTGATGGGACAGTGTGGAGGGAGATTGACTCTGTGTCTGACCCGGGGAGTGTGTGATGGGACGGTGTGGAGGGAGATTCACTCTGTGTCTGACCCCGGGAGTGTGTGATGGGATGGTGTGGAGGGAGATTCACTCTGTGTCTGACCCCAGGAGTGTGTGATGGGACCGTGTGGAGGGCTCTGTGTCTGACCCCGGGAGTGTGTGATGGGACGGTGTGGAGGGAGATTCACTCTGTGTCTGATCCCGGGAGTGTGTGATGGGATGGTGTGGTGGAAGATTCACTCTTTGTCTGACCCCGGGAGTGTGTGATGGGATGGTGTGGAGGGAGATTCACTGTGTCTGACCCTGGGAGTATGTGATGGGACGGTGTGGAGATTGATTCACTCTGTGTCTGACCCCAGGAATCTGTGATGGGACAGTGTGGAGGGAGATTCACTCTGTGTCTGACCCGGGGAGTGTGTGATGGGACGGTGTGGAGGGAGATTCACTCTGTGTCTGACCCCGGGAGTGTGTGATGGGACGGTGTGGAGGGAGATTCACTCTGTGTCTGACCCCGGGAGTGTGTGATGGGACAGTGTGGAGGGAGCTTCACTCTGCGGTTGACCCCGGGAGTGTGTGATGGGATGGTGTGGAGGGAGTTTCACTCTGTGTCTGACCCCGGGAGTGTGTGATGGGACGGTGTGGAGATTGATTCACTCTGTGTCTGACCCCGGGAGTGTGTGATGGGACAGTGTGGAGGGAGATTCACTCTGTGTCTGACCCGGGGAGTGTGTGATGGGACGGTGTGGAGGGAGATTCACTCTGTGTCTGACCCCGGGAGTGTGTGATGGGACGGTGTGGAGGGAGATTCACTCTGTGTCTGACCCCGGGAGTGTGTGATGGGACGGAGTGGAGGGAGCCTCACTCTGTGTCTGACCCCAGGAGTGTGTGATGGGACAGTGTGGAGGGAGATTCACTCTGTGTCTGACCCTGAGAGTGTGTGATGGGACAGTGTGGAGGGAGATTCACTCTGCGGTTGACCCCGGGAGTGTGTGATGGGATGGTGTGGAGGGAGTTTCACTCTGTGTCTGACCCCGGGAGTGTGTGATGGAACGATGTGGAGGGAGATTCACTCTGTGTCTGACCCCGGGAGTGTGTGATGGGACGGTGTGGAGGGAGATTCACTCTGTGTCTGACCCCGGGAGTGTGTGATGGGACGGTGTGGAGGGAGATTCACTCTGTGTCTGACCCAGGGAGTGTGTGATGGGACGGTGTGGAGGGAGATTCACTCTGTGTCTGACCCCGGGAGTGTGTGATGGGACGGTGTGGAGGGAGTTTCACTCTGTGTCTGACCCCGGGAGTGTGTGATGGGATCGTGTGGAAGGAACTTCGCTCTGTCTGACACTGTACCTGCTTCTCTCGTTCCCCTCATCCCTTCTCCCCTCTTCCCAGTGGCTTGGGCTACATTGTGGGATCGAAGGTGAACGACGCCGCAGGGGATTGGCACTGGGCCCTCAGGGTGAGCTGGGTCCCAGAGTTTGAGATGGCTGGAGATAATGGGATGGGCCAGAATGGGTACTGGGAGTGGGTAATGGCAGGAGAGGGTAACAGTCTGGGAGGGGTGTAGAGGAGTGCGTAGGGTACATAGCCCCCTGGCTCGCTCAACTTGCTTCCATCTGGGGGGGTCAGCCTTCGGCCCCACCAGACTGGATAATCAGCTTGTGTTGATGCTGTGTGATATCCCACCCCGCCAAATAACAGTCAGTGGGATTAAATGATTACTCTTTATAGATCTTACTAGAACTAAGTGATTAATAACGATAAAGTATATATGAAGGAAAAGAAAATCGAGAAAAGGCGCCCAAACCCCTTCGTGCACAACCTTTGGGGCTCAATTAATGAATCCGATCCCCGCTGAACTCCTGGACTCGCTGCTCAGGACCACCCGAACTGATCAGCCCAGTACATCTGTCCTCATCTCCTCGCCGAACCTCCTGGCCTCGGATCCCAGCACGCGATCCGTTCTGTCGCCCAGTTTCAGCATCGCGTCCTCTCTCTCTTACCCCCTCGCACCAACTCCCCAGAAGCCCGCCAACAATAGTTTACAGACCCAGAAGAGAGAATAACATCCTTCCCAGTTGGTTAACAAATGAATGCAATTCTCATTATCGGTAATTTTAACCCAAACAAACTGCGAGAGAAAGCACTTGTCACAACAAAGAAGCATTCCTACTTTTAACAAAACAAAGAAGCCATTTTGATTAACATACGCTGTTACAAAGAAACCCCTTACACCAATAAGAAACCCCCTTACATACAGGTGGAGAGGAACGCGGGGGAGAGAACGGAGATGGGGGAGAGGTTCACGGAGGGGTGTAGAAGAGGGAGGGGTTCGTGGAGATGGAGGGGTGCAGGGGAGGGAGGGGTATAGTGGAGGGAGAGGGTCACAGAGACGGGGAGGGAGAGGGTCAAGGAGATGGGAAGGGGTAACAGGATGGATGTAGGAGGGTGGTCACAGAGATGGGGGGTATGGGGGGGACTGTAACTTGTTTCACTCACATTCCACAGGTGACCCCAGGCCTCGGGCTTTTGGCAGTTGTCCTGCTGCTTCTGGTTATCCCGGAACTTCCTCGTGGAGCAGTGGAACGCCGGTCAGATCGGGAGCTGGTGAACACCTCATGGATCACTGATATCAAAGCCCTGTCTTCGAAGTGAGTTCCTGATGCTTAGTACCAGGGTGGGTGAGGGGGTCCAACGTCATTGCGGGAGAGGAGAGCGGTGTGTCTGACTCTCAGTTCCAAAGCGCCGAAGCGGACATTGTGTCTGATCAACTGTCTCTCATTCTGTCCCACACACAGTAACAGCTTCATCCTGTCCTCCCTCGGCTTCACGTCGGTGGCATTTGTAACCGGGAGTCTGGCCCTCTGGGCTCCGGCCTATCTGTTCCGAGCTCAGGTGGTCCAGGGCACCATGAAACCCTGCACCCAGAGACCCTGCAACTCCACCGACAGGTAACTACCTCCCTGCCTCTGTCCAAGGGAGGCGGATGAGCCCTGGGGAGGGATGGGAGTGCTTGCAGGGCAGGGAGGGAGGAGCGAGGCAGTCAGCCCGAAGTGGGGCAGGGGGAGGCAAGGTGGGAGAGAGCACCATCGGAGAGAAGGGCTGAAAATGAGAAGCAATAGTGGAGAGGCTGCTGAAGTGAGGAAGAATGCGTGGTTTTGGGGAGTGAGATGGGAGGAAGGGGGCATGATGGGAGTGAGGGAGGGAGCATGATGGGAAGGAGGGGTGCGATGGGAGTGAGGAGGGAGCGTGATGGGGGGAGCGCTGTCAGATGTGCTAGCCTGATTTCTCTTTCTCTCGCTCTCTCTCTTTCCTCCCCTTTGCCTTCACTCCATCCCTTCTTTCCTGTTTTCTGCCCCCCCCCCCCCAGCCTGCTGTTTGGGGTGGTCACCTGTGTGACGGGGTTCCTTGGGGTGGGAGCCGGGGTGGAGGTAAGCAGGCGTTACCGGCGGGTGAATCCCCGGGCCGACCCCCTCGTCTGTGCCTTCGGCATGTTGTCCTCGGCACCCTTCCTCTTCTTGGCCGTGGCTATGGCCGAGGCCAGCACCGTCGCCACCTATGTGAGTGTGGGAGGAACGGGGAGGGAGGGGGGGGTGATGGGTGGGTGTGGGCGCTCACCTCATCAACTGGTGGGCTGTGGCTGGGCAACCCCTTCAGAACTAGACCTGACTCTCCCCTTCTCATGGCCCATCCCTCTCCCTTCACCCCCACTCTCACAACTCTCCCCCCTCCTCCTTGCTATCTCTATCCCTCCGTACTTCGCTCTCCCCCACCCCCTCCCACCAATCCTCCCCAACCCTCTTCCCCCTTTTGCAGGTCTTCATATTCTTCGGCGAGTTGCTGCTCTCCTTGAACTGGGCGATTGTTGCTGACATCCTCTTGGTAAGTGTTTCCCCTCCCTGTCTGCTGGTCGTTCATTGTGGTAGATGGAGAGGCAGTGGGGGTAGGGGAAGTGGGAAGAGCCTCAGGGAGGGAGGCTGGAGTGTGGAATCACTAAGGAAGGCGGGTGGGGGTGAAGGGCAGGAGAGTGAAAGAAACGGGATGGGGGGGGGGAACTCTCTAGGGGTCTTTATGCTCTTGATCTCAGTTCCTTCAGTGTCATGTTTCCAATTTGCTTCATGTTTCTTTACTTGAAATTCCTGCTCATTGTCTTTGATTTACCCTCGGCTGTCCAAGTGCAGTTCAATCAATCAGTAAGGTGGGCAGAGTGGTGCCAGAGGCTCCTAGCCCGTTCACCATCTTCTGTAAATTTGGTAATTGGCGGATTATTGCTAAATGTTCCGAGGTGCAATGACAAATGGGTCTTTCATGCTGTTCATTCAGAGCAGATCATTACGCTGTGCTTGTCCATGGAAACTCAGCCAGCTTTGGCATGGGTACTAGCCTCCCCAGCATCCAGGGCACCTTCAAAAAGTGGAAGAGGTGGCGTCCACCATTAAGGACCCCCATCATCCTCTTCTCAGGGAGGAGGTACAGGAGCCTAAGGCACACTCTCAACAATTCAGGAACTGCTTCCCTTCTGCCACCTGATTTCTGAATGGACATTGAACCCATGAACACCACCTCACTGCTTTTTTTTATGCTCTTTTTACATACTTATTGTAGATTACAGTTTTTACTATTATACTTTGCACGGTACTGCTGCAGCATAACGGGAAATTTAGTGAGCATCGAGGTAGAACGAGGCAAAAGCAGATAAGGTGTAACAGCTACAGAGACAGCGCAGTGCAGGCAGATGATAAGGGGCAAGGGGCACGAGCACTCTTTATCCGAAAACCTGAAGAACTCCAAAATCTGAAATTTGTTTGAGTGCTGACATGATTTCCAGGCGATGTGCTGGTCTGTACACACCACAGACATTTCTGAAAAGTGATTTCACACGTGCAATGAACAGAAGTTAATGAAAAATAGAAAATCACTTCATAAAGTGAAAAATTGGGAGAGGTTGCCCGGGTAAAGTCTTTATTTGTTGGAACACAGATCGAGGGACAGCCGAGGGTTTAAGATCATGAGAGGCGCAACATGAGTGGATGAAACGGTCTTTTCACCAGGGATGAGGAAAACATAAGATAGGGCCATGAGTTTGAAGGTGAGAGGGGAAAGATTTGAAAGGGTATGGAGAGAGAGGCAACTTTCTTCGGTAGAGCGTGGTCCATGTATGAAATGAGCTGCCAGAGGACGTGGTTCAGGCAGGTACATGGGGGGGGGGGGGGGGGGGTGCAGTTTCGAGGGATAAGGGAAGTGGGGACTGGTTGGCATGGACTGGTAGGGCTGAATGGCCTGTATTGGTGCATTTAGCTCCCAGACTATTAAAATTGTAGCCGTTCACCTACTGTTAACCCGAGGATGGGACTTTCATGGTGAACGGCAGGACGCTGAGGAGTGTTGTAGAGCAGAAGGGCCTGGGGGGTTCAGGTACATGGTTCCCTGGAAGTGGAGTGATGGGTGGTGAAGAAGGTGTTTTGAACGCTTAGCCTCCGTGAGTCAGGGAACTGATTACAGGAGGCGGGAGGTAATATCTCCCGTCTGTCAGTCCAGATGGTCCCAAAGGGGAGGGTGGGGGACTGTGATCCTGCCCCCTTCTCTCCCAAAGGTATTTGTGTTGTAGATTTGGCCAGGCCACCTCAGGAGTAATTCATTCAGTCCTGGGAGGGGTGTGGGGGCTTTGGAGACAGAGCACAGGATGCCGTCTGCCCTTGAGGGATGAGCTGTAAGGGGAGGCTGGACATCTTGGGTTGTTTTCTCTGGAGCAGTGGAGTGAGGGGAGACTTGACAGAGGTTTACAAGATCGTGAGAGGCCACCGGTACCTCTCCCCACCCCCCCAAGATCAAAATGTCTGATACCCGAGGGCATGAGGGGGGTAAATTTGACGGAGTTGTGGGTGGGTGCCTGGAATGTGGTTGGCAGATACACATTAAGAGGCTTTTAGACAGACAGGTGAATGTCCAGGGAACGGAGGGGTATGGACATTGTGTTGGCAGAAGGGATTTAGTTTCAGAATCATCGTGTGTTGAAGGGTATATTGCAGTGCTGCACGCTGTCAGGTGTTTTCTCAGTCCGGGGGTACAGGCCAAGGGAAGGGCAGTGATGCAGTCTGTCTAACAATCTCCTTCCCCTCTCTCCCTCCCGCCACTTTGTCTCCCCTCTCAGTACGTGGTGATACCGACGCGCCGATCAACAGCTGAGGCTTTCCAGATCACCATGTCCCACCTCCTAGGAGACGCCAGCAGCCCTTACCTCATTGGAGTGGTGAGTCAGTCGGGTGGCAGAGACGGTCTGCATCTGCGCTCCCCGCCTCTCGCTGACAGATCGATGAGCCCCACTCCTTGCTGTCTCCTACCGTCCCCCATCTCCCTGCCTTACCAACTCCCCTATAGCCCCTGTCCGGCCTATACCCCACCCTTGCCCCCTTTACCCAGCTCCCTCGCCCCTCTCTTGGCATGCCCCTTCTCACTGTCTCCCTCTCTGACCCCCCTGCTCCCCCAGATCTCGGATGCCATCCGCCGCCATCACCCAGACTCGTACCTCTGGGAGTTTCGCAGCCTGGAATACTCGTTGATGCTCTGCTGTTTTGCCGGGGTCCTGGGGGGAGCGGCCTTCCTTGCCACTGCAATCTTCATCGAACAGGACCGGCGTAAGGCTGAGCTGCTTACACAAGGTGGGTTACTGCAGCGCTGAATTTGTCTCGTTCCTGCCCGTGCCCCTCCAACATTGCAACACCATTACCCTGCCCCTCCTGCGAAGTTGGATCATTCCTGCACCCCTCCCACATTCGTACGCACAATCACACTGCGCTTCCTGCCGATTTGGCTCGTTTCTGGCCCTCTCCAATATTTCTTCGTAGATTTAACCTCTTTCCTCCCCTTTCCACTGTGGGCGGGAGGCTGCCCCCCTGTGCCCACACTGAAGTCATCTGCATTTGATTTGTTCCTGTAGGTGAGACAGAGTGAAGACCCCAGACAGGGGCCGGTCAGGCTCAGCCAGAACCCAGGTGACTGGGGGGGGGGGGGGGGCCAGGAGGCAGGGCAAACGGGGGGGGGGACGCAGACAGCCTGGGATACTCCTCTCACCGTCTTGCCCTTTCCCCTGCCCTCGCATCCCCCCCCACCCCCGCTCTTGGCGCCCCTCTCCCCACTCTTGCCTGCCCCTTCCCCCCAACTCTTGCCCACCTCCTCCTTTCTCCTTGTAAAAGTTTTCAGTCCCTAACCTTGTTCACATAAGTGCGTATTACAAGCAGGAGTCAGATCAATTTAACTGAGAATTTTTATCTGTGAATCACATGCTCCTTTTTTTCACAGTAGAGCACAAAGAACGGAAAAATTGTAAAGCATGGAGAACTAAAAATTCAAAAGCTGAAACGTCAGCAGTTGAAAAGTATTCATCCCCTTTGCTCAGTACTTAGTTGAACCAACTCTCGCTGCTATTACAGCCAGTAGACTTTTTGGGTAAATATTTATTAGCTTTGAACAACATGATGGAACAAGATTTGCCCATTCCTTCTTGCAAAATTAAAATTGCTCAAACTATGCAGTGTTGGTGGGAAGCAGCGGTAATCTTGCGGACTTGCCAGAGTGGTTCGATCTGACTCTGGGCCACTCGAGGATATCAATTTTCTTCATTGTCACTCTGACAGTGTGCCCTGTCACTGCCCTGCTGAAAGTCTAATTTCTCCTTCAGTTTAAGATTTCAGGCAGAGGCTAGCAGGTTTTTATCCAGGATCTCTCTGTATCTAGCAGCATTCATCTTCCCATCAATCCTGACCAGATTTCCAGTCCCTTTTGCTGAAAAGCATCCCCATAGCACGATGCTACCTCCACCATAATACAGAGTGGGGATGGGTCACCCAGCTGATGCACAGTGTCAGATTTACACCACACCTGAGGCCTAAAGGTTCCACTTTAGTCTGATGCGACTCGAGACCTACTTCCGTATCTTTATGCGACCTGCTAAGCGATGCTTTACAAATGACAAACAAGTACTGGAAATACAAAGCAACTCTCAGAATGCTGGAGGAACCCAGCAGGTCAGGGAAAGAGTAAACAGTTGTCATCTTGGCCGAGACAATTCTTCAGAAATGGAAAGGAAAGGGAAAGTCAGAATAAGTAAATGGGGGTAGGGGAGGAAGCAGCAGAGATCACAGAGGGGGAGCAGTGAGAGAGGGTTTTCCATCTGGGTAGCCTCCAACCTGATGGCATGAACTTCGATTTCTCAAGCTTCTGGTAATTGCCCCCCTTCTCTCCTTCACCATTCCAGTTTCCCTCTCACCTGCCCATCACCCTCCACTGGTGCTCCTTCCCATTCTTCTATGTCCTCTCCTAACAGTTTCCACCTCTTCCAGCCCTTTATCTCTTTCTCCAATCAATTTCCCAGCTTTTTACTTCATCCGTCCCCCACTCTCAGTTTCACCCATCTTGTACTTGCTCCTTTTCCCCCACCTTTTTTTCTGACTTTCCCCTTCCTCTCCTGTCCTGATGAAGAATCTCAGCCTGAAACGTCGACTGTTTATTCCCATCCATAGATGCTACCTGATGTGATCATTCAGCATTTTGTGCGTGTTGACACTTTGCAAAGTTTTTATGGACAAGGTTGTGCTGTTTTTAAAAGCCAGGGCTGCTTCCTTGCCACTCTTCCACAAACACTCTCTTTGTGCAAGGCCTTAGAGATGGCAGAGCCACGAACTTCATCTCCAGTTGCCCCCACTGCTTCTGCAGCTCACTCCGAGTGCCTGCTTACAAGTGCCATTAGAGGGGTGGCCTGACCGGGGCAGTGTGGCTGTGGTTTCAGATTTTTTCCACTTTTTGGTAATTACGCTAAGCTCCGGGATGTGTTCATTACCTTTGAGATGGTCTTGTACCCTTCCCAGCTTTGTCCTTTCCTATTGTCATTTTCCTGACTTGTATTAATGCACTCTTCATTTTGATTTGGTCTATTGAAAATCTACCATACTGTTGGACCTTGCAGAGAGAAGGTGTATTTATTCTTATGAATTGATTGAAAATGTGATCCTCCAGTTTTTTACATGAATAAATTTGGGTGTTAGTAAGGTAATAAGCAGTATGGCATCTGAGGGAAGTAAACTTTGTAATTACAAAGGGGATGAATACTTCTTCAGCCTCACAATTTTGCTTTTTAATTTTTAGTAAACTGTTGACAAATTTTGCAAGTTTTCTTTTGATTTGACAAGATGTACAATATTTTGTAGATTAGCTCAGAATCTTACTTTTAAATTTAACTCCTACTTTAAATATTTTAAGTTTAGAGAATGAGACTATAAAATGTGAAAGTAATTGCGGGGGTTGACCCACAAGCCACTGTATGTGTGTGAGCAGGTGCAGTGAGACCTCCAGAGCGTAAGAATCGTTCATTATCGCTGACGTGTTGTGAAGTTTGTTGTTCAGTACAGTACAAGGCATAAAATGATTGTACACTACAATAATAAAATAACTAATGTGAAGAAGAGGTGACACAAACAAAATACTGGAGGAACTCAGCGGGTCAGGCAGCAGCGATGGAAATGAAGTCAACATTTCTGGCTGAGACTCTTCAGGACTGGAAAGGAAGAGGGAAGATGCCAGAATAAAATGGTGGGAGGGGTAGGAGGAGGATTGTGAGAAGGAGAGAGGTGAAACCAGATAGGTGGGAGGGCCAGGTGATTAAGTGCGAAGCTGGGAGGTGTTGGGTGGAAATGGTAAAGGGCTGGAGAAGAAGGGCTCTGGGGGAGAGGGTAGACTTGTAGAAGGGGAAGGAGGGAGGGACCCGGGGGAGGTGATGGGCAGGTGAGAAGGATTAGGAGGCTGGAGTGGGGAACAGAAGAAGGGGGAGGGATTTTTTTTATTCGAAGGAGATATCAATATTCATGCCATCAGGTTGGAGGCTATGCATACAGAATATGAGGTATTGCTCCTCCACCCTGATTTCTTGGCAAAAGAGGAGGCCATGGACCGACATGTCGGAATGGGAATCAAATTTAATGTTTGGCCACCAGTGAGTTCTGCTTTTGGCAGATGGGGTGGAGTTGCTCCATGAAGTTCCCCCAATTTACAATGGGTCTCACCAAAGTACAGGAGGTTGCCGTGGAGGGAGCTGAACGCAATGGACAATCTCAGCAGATCCGCAGGTGAAGCGTTGCCTCGCCTGAAGGTCTGTTTGGGGCCCTGAATAGAGGTGGAGGAGGAGGCGTGAGGGCAAGGGTGGCACCTTGACTGCTTGCAGGAGGGAGATGAGTGGGGAGGGACGAATGGACAGGGGAAAGGTGGAGGGAGCTGAATGTGGAGAGAGGGCGGGAGATGAAGATGTGTCTAGTGGTAGGATCCCTTTGCAGATGGTGCAGGTTATGGAGGGAGATGCTTTGGATGCAGAGGCTGATGGGGTGGTGGGTAAGGTTGAGGGGAACAATCACTGTTAAGGTGCTGGGAAGATGGGATGGGCGTAGATGTCTGGGGAAAGGGGATGCAGGTGAGGGCAGCATCAATGGTGGAGGAAGGGAAACCCCATTCTTTGAAGAAAGAGCATCTCTGATGTCCTGGAAAGGAAAGACACGTACTGGCAATGAGGTATAGCGTTCACGGAGCATCCAGAAATACAATGGTGGACAGGAAGAAGCTTTTCCTGAAACATTCACTGTGGTCTCCAGTCTTCTGTACCTTGTCCACAATAGTGGTAATGAGAAGAGACCGTGTCCTGGTGACAGTACTGAGAAGAGACCGTGTCCTGGTGACAATAATGAGAAGAGACCGTGTCCTGGTGACAATAATGAGAAGAGACCGTGTCCTGGGTGACAGTAATGAGAAGAGACCGTGTCCTGGTGACAATACTGAGAAGAGACCGTGTCCTGGGTGACAGTAATGAGAAGAGACCGTGTCCTGGGTGACAATAATGAGAAGAGACCGTGTCCTGGGTGACAGTAATGAGAAGAGACCGTGTCCTGGTGACAATAATGAGAAGAAACCGTGTCCTGGGTGACAATACTGAGAAGAGACCGTGTCCTGGGTGACAATACTGAGAAGAGACCGTGTCCTGGGTGACAATAATGAGAAGAGACCGTGTCCTGGTGACAATAATGAGAAGAAACCGTGTCCTGGGTGACAATACTGAGAAGAGACCGTGTCCTGGGTGACAATACTGAGAAGAGACCGTGTCCTGGGTGACAATAATGAGAAGAGACCGTGTCCTGGTGACAGTAATGAGAAGAGACCGTGTCCTGGGTGACAATAATGAGAAGAGACCGTGTCCTGGGTGACAATACTGAGAAGAGACCGTGTCCTGGGTGACAGTAATGAGAAGAGACCGTGTCCTGGGTGACAGTAATGAGAAGAGACCGTGTCCTGGTGACAATAATGAGAAGAGACCGTGTCCTGGTGACAATAATGAGAAGAGACCGTGTCCTGGGTGACAATAATGAGAAGAGACCGTGTCCTGGGTGACAGTAATGAGAAGAGACCGTGTCCTGGTGACAATAATGAGAAGAGACCGTGTCCTGGTGACAATAATGAGAAGAGACCGTGTCCTGGTGACAATAATGAGAAGAGACCGTGTCCTGGTGACAGTAATGAGAAGAGACCGTGTCCTGGGTGACAATAATGAGAAGAGACCGTGTCCTGGGTGACAATAATGAGAAGAGACCGTGTCCTGGGTGACAGTAATGAGAAGAGACCGTGTCCTGGGTGACAATAATGAGAAGAGACCGTGTCCTGGTGACAATAATGAGAAGAGACCGTGTCCTGGTGACAATAATGAGAAGAGACCGTGTCCTGGGTGACAATAATGAGAAGAGACCGTGTCCTGGGTGACAGTAATGAGAAGAGACCGTGTCCTGGTGACAATAATGAGAAGAGACCGTGTCCTGGTGACAATAATGAGAAGAGACCGTGTCCTGGTGACAATAATGAGAAGAGACCGTGTCCTGGGTGACAATAATGAGAAGAGACCGTGTCCTGGGTGACAATAATGAGAAGAGACCGTGTCCTGGGTGACAGTAATGAGAAGAGACCGTGTCCTGGTGACAATAATGAGAAGAGACCGTGTCCTGGTGACAATACTGAGAAGAGACCGTGTCCTGGTGACAGTAATGAGAAGAGACCGTGTCCTGGGTGACAATAATGAGAAGAGACCGTGTCCTGGGTGACAATACTGAGAAGAGACCGTGTCCTGGTGACAGTAATGAGAAGAGACCGTGTCCTGGGTGACAATAATGAGAAGAGACCGTGTCCTGGGTGACAATACTGAGAAGAGACCGTGTCCTGGGTGACAATACTGAGAAGAGACCGTGTCCTGGGTGACAATACTGAGAAGAGACCGTGTCCTGGTGACAATAATGAGAAGAGACCGTGTCCTGGTGACAGTAATGAGAAGAGACCGTGTCCTGGGTGACAGTAATGAGAAGAGACCGTGTCCTGGTGACAATAGTGAGAAGAGACCGTGTCCTGGGTGACAATACTGAGAAGAGACCGTGTCCTGGTGACAATAATGAGAAGAGACCGTGTCCTGGTGACAATAATGAGAAGAAACCGTGTCCTGGTGACAGTAATGAGAAGAGACCGTGTCCTGGGTGACAATACTGAGAAGAGACCGTGTCCTGGGTGACAGTAATGAGAAGAGACCGTGTCCTGGGTGACAGTAATGAGAAGAGACCGTGTCCTGGGTGACAGTAATGAGAAGAGACCGTGTCCTGGGTGACAGTAATGAGAAGAGACCGTGTCCTGGGTGACAGTAATGAGAAGAGACCGTGTCCTGGGTGACAGTAATGAGAAGAGACCGTGTCCTGGGTGACAGTAATGAGAAGAGACCGTGTCCTGGGTGACAATAATGAGAAGAGACCGTGTCCTGGGTGACAATAATGAGAAGAGACCGTGTCCTGGGTGACAGTAATGAGAAGAGACCGTGTCCTGGGTGACAATAATGAGAAGAGACCGTGTCCTGGGTGACAATAATGAGAAGAGACCGTGTCCTGGGTGACAATACTGAGAAGAGACCGTGTCCTGGTGACAGTAATGAGAAGAGACCGTGTCCTGGGTGACAATAGTGAGAAGAGACCGTGTCCTGGGTGACAATACTGAGAAGAGACCGTGTCCTGGTGACAGTAATGAGAAGAGACCGTGTCCTGGGTGACAGTAATGAGAAGAGACCGTGTCCTGGGTGACAATACTGAGAAGAGACCGTGTCCTGGGTGACAGTAATGAGAAGAGACCGTGTCCTGGTGACAATACTGAGAAGAGACCGTGTCCTGGTGACAATACTGAGAAGAGACCGTGTCCTGGGTGACAGTAATGAGAAGAGACCGTGTCCTGGTGACAATAATGAGAAGAGACCGTGTCCTGGGTGACAATAATGAGAAGAGACCGTGTCCTGGTGACAATACTGAGAAGAGACCGTGTCCTGGTGACAATAATGAGAAGAGACCGTGTCCTGGGTGACAATAATGAGAAGAGACCGTGTCCTGGTGACAGTAATGAGAAGAGACCGTGTCCTGGGTGACAATACTGAGAAGAGACCGTGTCCTGGGTGACAGTAATGAGAAGAGACCGTGTCCTGGTGACAATAATGAGAAGAGACCGTGTCCTGGGTGACAATAATGAGAAGAGACCGTGTCCTGGTGACAATACTGAGAAGAGACCGTGTCCTGGGTGACAGTAATGAGAAGAGACCGTGTCCTGGGTGACAATAATGAGAAGAGACCGTGTCCTGGTGACAGTAATGAGAAGAGACCGTGTCCTGGGTGACAGTAATGAGAAGAGACCGTGTCCTGGGTGACAGTAATGAGAAGAGACCGTGTCCTGGTGACAGTAATGAGAAGAGACCGTGTCCTGGGTGACAGTAATGAGAAGAGACCGTGTCCTGGTGACAATAATGAGAAGAGACCGTGTCCTGGTGACAATACTGAGAAGAGACCGTGTCCTGGTGACAGTAATGAGAAGAGACCGTGTCCTGGTGACAATAGTGAGAAGAGACCGTGTCCTGGGTGACAATAATGAGAAGAGACCGTGTCCTGGGTGACAGTAATGAGAAGAGACCGTGTCCTGGTGACAGTAATGAGAAGAGACCGTGTCCTGGGTGACAATAATGAGAAGAAACCGTGTCCTGGTGACAATAATGAGAAGAGACCGTGTCCTGGGTGACAGTAATGAGAAGAGACCGTGTCCTGGGTGACAATAATGAGAAGAGACCGTGTCCTGGGTGACAGTAATGAGAAGAGACCGTGTCCTGGGTGACAATAATGAGAAGAGACCGTGTCCTGGGTGACAGTAATGAGAAGAGACCGTGTCCTGGTGACAGTAATGAGAAGAGACCGTGTCCTGGGTGACAATACTGAGAAGAGACCGTGTCCTGGGTGACAATACTGAGAAGAGACCGTGTCCTGGTGACAATAATGAGAAGAGACCGTGTCCTGGTGACAGTAATGAGAAGAGACCGTGTCCTGGGTGACAGTAATGAGAAGAGACCGTGTCCTGGGTGACAGTAATGAGAAGAGACCGTGTCCTGGGTGACAATAATGAGAAGAGACCGTGTCCTGGTGACAATAATGAGAAGAGACCGTGTCCTGGTGACAATACTGAGAAGAGACCGTGTCCTGGGTGACAATAATGAGAAGAGACCGTGTCCTGGTGACAATACTGAGAAGAGACCGTGTCCTGGGTGACAATACTGAGAAGAGACCGTGTCCTGGGTGACAGTAATGAGAAGAGACCGTGTCCTGGGTGACAATAATGAGAAGAGACCGTGTCCTGGGTGACAATACTGAGAAGAGACCGTGTCCTGGGTGACAGTAATGAGAAGAGACCGTGTCCTGGGTGACAATAATGAGAAGAGACCGTGTCCTGGTGACAATAATGAGAAGAGACCGTGTCCTGGGTGACAATACTGAGAAGAGACCGTGTCCTGGGTGACAGTAATGAGAAGAGACCGTGTCCTGGTGACAATAATGAGAAGAGACCGTGTCCTGGGTGACAATACTGAGAAGAGACCGTGTCCTGGTGACAGTAATGAGAAGAGACCGTGTCCTGGGTGACAATACTGAGAAGAGACCGTGTCCTGGTGACAGTAATGAGAAGAGACCGTGTCCTGGGTGACAATAATGAGAAGAGACCGTGTCCTGGTGACAATAATGAGAAGAGACCGTGTCCTGGGTGACAATACTGAGAAGAGACCGTGTCCTGGGTGACAATACTGAGAAGAGACCGTGTCCTGGTGACAATAATGAGAAGAGACCGTGTCCTGGTGACAATAATGAGAAGAGACCGTGTCCTGGGTGACAATAATGAGAAGAGACCGTGTCCTGGGTGACAATAATGAGAAGAGACCGTGTCCTGGGTGACAATAATGAGAAGAGACCGTGTCCTGGGTGACAGTAATGAGAAGAGACCGTGTCCTGGTGACAATAATGAGAAGAGACCGTGTCCTGGGTGACAGTAATGAGAAGAGACCGTGTCCTGGTGACAATAATGAGAAGAGACCGTGTCCTGGTGACAATAGTGAGAAGAGACCGTGTCCTGGTGACAATAATGAGAAGAGACCGTGTCCTGGTGACAATAGTGAGAAGAGACCGTGTCCTGGTGACAATACTGAGAAGAGACCGTGTCCTGGGTGACAATACTGAGAAGAGACCGTGTCCTGGGTGACAATAATGAGAAGAGACCGTGTCCTGGGTGACAGTAATGAGAAGAGACCGTGTCCTGGGTGACAATAATGAGAAGAGACCGTGTCCTGGGTGACAATACTGAGAAGAGACCGTGTCCTGGGTGACAATAATGAGAAGAGACCGTGTCCTGGGTGACAGTAATGAGAAGAGACCGTGTCCTGGGTGACAATAATGAGAAGAGACCGTGTCCTGGGTGACAATACTGAGAAGAGACCGTGTCCTGGTGACAGTAATGAGAAGAGACCGTGTCCTGGGTGACAGTAATGAGAAGAGACCGTGTCCTGGGTGACAATAATGAGAAGAGACCGTGTCCTGGTGATGGGAAGAGGGATGTCCTCGATGGTAAAGGATCCTAAGTGATAAGAAACAGCATTGAAATTAAACATAAATTAGACACAATTTTTATAAGAAAGAACTTGACTAGACCATAAACAAATTTCACTGTGGTGTCCAGTTGTGCTGTACTGAAGTAATGATTCAGATTGTGCTGGTTGGTACAAGGACTGAACGATTGAAGTGAAGTCGCTGTTCCTGAACCCAGTGGTGTGGGACTTCAGGTTTCTCTACCTCCAGCCCAGTGGGAGCTGTGAGAAGATGGCACGGCCTGGATGGTGGGGATCTTTGCTGATGGACATTGCCTTCTTGAGGCAGCCCCCACCACCCCCCGTAGATACACCGGTGGTGGGGAGATGTGTCTGTGATGTATCCACTGCTCTCTGCAGCTTCCTGTGTTCCCGTGCGTTCGAATTGCCGTACCAGACCGTGGTGCATCCAGTCAGGACACTTCCAGCAGTACATCTGCAGCAGTTTGTCAGAGTGTTCGGTGACCGGCAGAACCTCCTGAGGAAGTAAAGACACTGGCAAATCTCCCGTGTGATTGTATCAGTGAGCTGGGTCCAGGGCAGCTCAGCTGGGATTTAAAGCTGCTGACTCTGTGCACCGCTGACCCCCCAGTGTAGACGGGCACACATTCACCTCCTTCCTCTCCCTGGAGTCACTCAGCAGCTCGTTAGTATTTGGGATATACTAGTCTTTGGAAGATGTGGGGAAGGGGAATCTAGTTCAGCTATAGGAGCAGGGGAGGTGGGGGTAGAAATCACTCCCATGGCACGGACTGACTCTTCTCTCTCCTTCCTGCTCCATGCAGCTCCGCCTGAGTCTGAGGAAGAGATCGTGGTGCCCAGGGAAGGAAGGTCTCTCAAGCTGCCGGTGGCCAGTGTCCTGATCTGAAAGTATCGGAGAGGGAGAGGGGGTTGGGTGACTCTTCCACCTCCCCACTGCAAGAGCGAGAACTGGTGCGGGGAGAGTTGAGAATGTGCGAAAGGGGCAAACACACCTCCTTTCTCAAGCTAGAAGGGGATCTCGCCCTCTTGGCCCAGGGTCTGTGACTCGGCTGGGGCAGGCAGAAATGGATTTGATTACAGAGGGAGGCTCAGATATTGTTCATGTGATGATTGTGGTTAACGGAGAGAGGATGACAATCTCTCCCGGATACTTTTTCATTGATCTTTGCACAATTTGACTACTTTCTGACAAAGAATAATAAATTACTTATTCCTGGCTTGTGTGTGTTAACTCCAAAGGAAACATTCCACCCACACCATCTCAAAACACACTCCTGGGTGTCTGACACACAGTGAATCTCCCTCCACACTCTGCCATCACACGCTTCTGGGGCCAGACACAGAATGAAACTCCCCCCGCCCACACCGTCCCATCACACACTCCCGGGGTCAGACACAGAGTGAATCTCCCTCCACACCGTCCCATCACACACTCCCGGGGTCAGACACAGAGTGAATCTCCCTCCACACCGTCCCATCACACACTCCCGGGGTCGAACACAGAGTGAATCTCCCTCCACACCGTCCCATCACACACTCCCTGGGTCAGACACAGAGTGAATCTCCCTCCACACCGTCCCATCACACACTCCCGGGGTCAGACACAGAGTGAAGCTCCCTCCACACCGTCCCATCGCACACTTCTGGGGTCAGAGACAGAGTGAAGCTCACTCCACACCATCCCATCACACACTCCCGGGGTCAGACACAGAGTGAATCTCCCTCCACACCGTCCCATCACACACTCCCGGGGTCAGACACAGAGTGAATCTCCCTCCACACCGTCCCATCACACACTCCCGGGGTCGAACACAGAGTGAATCTCCCTCCACACCGTCCCATCACACACTCCCTGGGTCAGACACAGAGTGAATCTCCCTCCACACCGTCCCATCACACACTCCCGGGGTCAGACACAGAGTGAAGCTCCCTCCACACCGTCCCATCACACACTCCCGGGGTCAGACACAGAGTGAATCTCCCTCCACACCGTCCCATCGCACACTTCTGGGGTCAGAGACAGAGTGAAGCTCACTCCACACCATCCCATCACACACTCCCGGGGTCAGACACAGAATGAATCTCCCTCCATACTACTGTCAGAAAGGCCTAGTCTGTGCTGTATCTCAATAAATAAACTATTAGGGGTCCTTGATGTTGGGGCAGCTACACTGCAAGCACTGATAGATGCCTTGCCATTGGGCATTGAGAGAGGTTCTCTGCCACAACCCACCCTCTGTTTGATTACAAGGGCACCCTTGCAGCCAAGAGCCCACTTGGGGTTCAAGAAAAAATTATGTTTAACTGAATTGACTTTGTTACTTGTGTCCTACATAGACATGAGTACAACTCCTTCCGCCACATCTCTGTCTAAATATGCTATGTGTAATTTATAATAAACAGTATGTACAACAGGACAGTCAATATAACATAGAAATACAGTTGTGTCAGCATGAATTAATCAGTGATGGCCTGGTGGAAGAAGCTGTCCTGGAGCCTGTTGGTTCTGGCTTTTCTGCTGCGGTACCGTTTCCCGGATTGTAGCGGCTGGAACAGTTTGTGGTTGGGGTGACTCAGGTCCCCAATGATCCTTTGGGCCCTTTTTACACACATCTTGAGTAGTGGGAATTTCACAACCTACAGATGTGCTGGGCTGTCCTCACCACTCTCTGCAGAGTTCTGTGATTGAGGGAAGTACAGTTTCCCATACCAGGCAGTGATGCAGCCAGTCAGGGTGCTCTCAATTATGCCCCTGTAGAAAGTTCTTAGGATTTGGGGCCTGTACCAAATTTCCTCAACTGTCTGAGGTGAAAGAGGTGCTGTTGTGCTTTTCTCACCACACAGCTGGTGTGTACAGACCACGTGAGGTCCTCAGTGATGTGGATGCCGAGGAACTTGAAGCTGTTCACCCTCTCAACCCCAGATCCATTGATGTCAATAGGGGTTAGCCAGTCTCCATTTTTCCTGTAATCCACAACCAGCTCCTTTGTTTTTGTGACATTGATGGAGAGGTTGTTTTCTTGACACCACTGTGTCAGGGTGATGACTTCCTCTCTGTAGGCTGCCTCATTATTATATGAGATTAGGCCAATCAGTGTAGTGGTCTCAGCAAATTCAATTAGCAGATTGGAGCTGAGGGTGTTGACACAGTCATAGGTATACAGAGAGGGGCAGAGGTGAGAGAACCCACTCTTACCACCTGCTGGTGATCTGACAGGAAGTCCAGGATCCAGCTACACAAGGTATAGAGAAACCTATCACACAATACTGGCACTTCAGTCCACAAAGCTGTGCCGAACATGTCCTTACCTTAGAAATTACCTAAGATTACCCATAGCCCTCTATTTTCCTAAGCTCCACGTACCTATCCAGGAGTCTCTTAAAGACTCTATCTGCCTCCACCACCATCTCGGGCAGCCCATTCCACTCACTCATCACTGTGTAAAAATCTTACCCCTGACATCTCTGTACCTACTTCCAAACACCTTAAAACGATTCCCTCTCGTGTTAGCCATTTCAGCCCTGGGAAAAAGCCTCTGACTATCCACACAATCAATGCCTCTCATCTTTAGAAAACCTTTAGAAAACAAGCTCTGATTAAATTGAAGGTTTTTATGCCGTGTGCTCACAGTACACCAGATGTAGTCTGGCCATTGCTTTATAAAATCTGTTTCATCTTACTTTTGTATTCTAGTCCTCTCAAAATTAATGTTAACATTGCATCTGTCTTCCATAACCTTTAGGGAATCCTACAACATCATCATTATGCGCCATGTTGTATGACACGGGCAATTATGACCGTGATTGTTTAGGGAAAATTTTTCTACAGAAATCGTGTGCCATTGCTTTCTTCCGGGCAGTGTTCTTTACAAGATGGGTAACCAGCCATCATCAATACTCTTCAGGGATTGCCTGCCTGGTGTCAACCAAGACTTGTGATACGTACCAGCTGCTTCTGGAGTTATGGTATATTGCAAATACTAATTTCAACAGCAGCCAGGCTTCAGACCTGAATGTGGATTGTAGATTGAATTTAAAGTGTAGCTCTGAACAATGATATTCCTGGGGCTGCAGTTTGGAATTGACTGCAAACAAATAAACACTATTTGAACTCAGCTGCCTGTATATGCATGAATACAGCCCACAGCCAGTGGGAATTAACATTCATTTTGGGCAGTTGGAATGTAGGTGTGAAGATGGAGACATCTGAAAACTATATATAATTCAAAGGAAGCACTGTAGGTACATTGTAACTATAGAATTGTACTACTGTTACCTTTGATCTTTAACATATACAGTGGCATGCAAAAGTTTGGGCACCCCTGGTCAAAATTTCTGTTACTGTGGCTAGTTAAGTGAGTAGAAGATGAACTGATCTCCAAAAGTCATAAAGTTAAAGATGAAACATTCTTTACAACATTTTAAGCAAGATTAGTGTATTATTTTTGTTTTGTACAATTTTAGAGTGAAAAAAAGGAAAGGAGCGCCATGCAAAAGTTTGGGCACCCCAAGAGATTTGAGCTCTCAGATAACTTTTACCAAGGTCTCAGACCTTAATTAGCTTGTTAAGGCTGTGGCTTTGTCATTGTTAGGAAAGGCCAGGTGATGCAAATTTCAAAGTTTTGTAAATACCCTGACTCTTCAAACCTTGTTCCAACAATCAGCTGCCTAGCACTCTGAAAATTAAAATAAATGATGCCCATAAAGCAGGAGAAGGTTATAAGAAGATAGCAAAGCATTTTCAGGTAGCTGTTTCCTCAGTTCGTAATGTAATTAAGAAACAGTTAACAAGAATGGTGGAGGTCTGGAAGACCAAGAAAACTTTCCAAGAGAACTGCTTGTAGGATTGCTAGAAAGATTGCGAGAAAGCCACAAATGTTACTTTCGAGGAAGAGTCATCAGAAGAAAAGCTTTCCTGCGTCCTCACCACAAAATTCAGCGTCAGGAGTTTGCAAAGGAACATCTAAACAAGCCAGATGGATTTTGGAAACAAGTCTTGTCGACTGATGAAGTTAAAATAGAACGTTTTGGCTGCAATGAGCAAAGGTATGTTTGGAGAAAAAAAGGGTGCAGAATTTCATGAAAAGAACACCGGTAGAGGGAAGAATGAATTCAATTAAATACCAGCAAATTCTGGAAGGAAACATCACACTGTCTGTAAAAAAGCTGAAGGTGAAAAGAGGATGGCTTCTACAACAGGATAATGATCCCAAACACCTCAAAATCCACAATGGACTACCTTGAGAGGTGCAAGCTGAAGGTTTTGCCTTGGCCCTCACAGTCCCTGACCTAAACATCATCGAAAATCTGTGGATAGACCTCAAATGAGCAGTGCATGCAAGACAGCCCAAAAATCTCACAGAACTAGAAGCCTTTTGCAAGGAAAAATGGGTGAAAATTCACCAAACAGGAAATGAAAGACTCTTAGCTGGCTACAGAAAGTTTTCACAAGCTGTGACACTTGTCAAAGGAGGTGTTATTAAGTACTGACTATGCAAGGTGCCCAAACTTTTGCTTCAGGCCCTTTTCCTATTTTGTTATTTTGAAACTGTAAAAGATGGAAATAAAGAAGTAATCTTGCTTAAAATATTAAAGAAATGTGTCATCTTTAACTTTATGCCTTTTGGAAATCAGGTCATCTTTTCCTCGCTTAGCTATTCACAATAACAGAAATTTGGACCAGGGTGCCCAAACTTTTGCATGCCACTGTAAAGTGTGAAGGCTGAGGTTTCTGAGCTTCTTGTTGAGCCTAGAGGGAATTGTGGTGCTGAATCCTGAACTGTTGTCCACCAACAGCGTTCTCACACAAGCATCCTTCTTGTTCAGATGTGTAAGGATGTTGTGTAGAGCTGTGGCTATTGCGTCATCTGTTGATTCAAAATCAGGTTTATTATCACTGATACATCACGAAATTTGCTGATTTGCTTGTACAATGCAAGAGCAATAACCACACGTTCACGGACCATTCAGAAATCTGCTGATGGGAAGAATCTGTTCCTGAAACACTGTGTGTCTTTGGGCTACTGTACCTCCTTCCTAATTGAATTGAATTGACTTTATTTCTTACATCCTTCACATACGTGAGGAGTAATGATCTTTACATCACACCTCCATTTAAATGTGCAATGTGCGATCATAATAATTTATAATAAAAAGAACAGTCAATATAATGTAGAGTACATTCAGGTCAGCGTGAGTTCATCAGTCTGATGGCCTGGTGGAAGAAGCTGTCCCGGAGCCTGTTGGTCCTGACTTTTATCTGTGGTACTGTTTCCCAGATAGTAGCAGCTGGAATAGATTGTGGTTGGGATGGCTTTGGTCCATGACTCGTGATGTCATGAGTCATGGGAAGTTCACAACTACAGATGTGCTGGGCAGTCTGCACCACTCTCTGTAGAGTCCTGCGATTAAGGGAGGTACAGTTCCCATACCAGGCAGTGATGCAGCCAGTCAGGATGCTCTCAATTGTGTAGAAAGTTCTTAGGATTTGGGAGCCCATACCAAACTTCCTCAACTGTCTGAGATGAAAGACACACTGTTGTGCTTTTTTCACCACACAGATGGTGTGTACAGACCACGTGAGGTCCTTGGTGATGTGGATGCTGAGGAACCTGAAGCTGTTCACACTCTCAACTTCAGATCCATTGATGTTAATAGGGGTTAGCCTGTCTCCATTCCTCCTGTAATCCACAACCAACTCCTTTGTTTTTGCAACATTGAAGGAGAGGTTGCTTCCTTGACACCACTGTGTCAGAGAGATGACTTCTTCCCTGTCGGCCACCTCATTATTGTTTGAGATAAGGCCAATCAATGTAGTGTTGTCGACAAATTTAATTAGCAGATTAGAGCTGTGGGTGGCGATACAGTCATGGGTATACAGGGAGTAAAGGAGGGGACTCAGTACACAGGCCTGAGGGGCTTCTGTATTAAGAGAAATGAGAAGCAGACATATCCCAGAATGGGGAGGGGGGGGGTTCCATAATGAAGGATTCTGCCTTTTAAAGGTGCCCTTGATAGTAGGGAGGCCAATGCCCACAATGGAGCTGGATGATTCTACACCTGCAGACTTTTTTAATCCTGTGCATTGGAGCATCCATAATAGGCTGTGATGCCACCAGTCAGAATGCTCCCTGCTGTACATTTGTAGAAATGT
This sequence comes from Hypanus sabinus, assembly GCF_030144855.1. Taxonomy (NCBI): domain Eukaryota; kingdom Metazoa; phylum Chordata; class Chondrichthyes; order Myliobatiformes; family Dasyatidae; genus Hypanus; species Hypanus sabinus. Next base: position 131,032 of record NW_026781494.1, on the reverse strand, counting down.
GACAAACCAAATCTCCACACGCTCCAAGTGAGGTATAGTTGCTGGCATGCCATCAATGTTTAGGGCCTGGTATAGGTCCTCTGAGATGTTGACATCCAAGCACTCTCCTTTCCGATGCTGACCCCGTGATGAGGCTTCTCTCAACCTCTTCCTGAAGTCCACGATCATTTCCTTGGTCTTACCGATGTTGAGAGCAAGGTTGTTGTTGTGACACCACTCAACCAGCCGATCTATCTGCTTCTGTATGCCTCTTTGAGATTCTGCCAACCACAGTGTGTCACCAGTGAATTTATAGCGTAGAAAGTTATGAATTGGCAGATCTTGCACGTGGCACTTGAGAGGAACTGGCCTGTCATCTCAAAGTTTGTGATGAAGCAGTGTTGAGCATCAAAGTGGGCTTCTTTATTTTGTGACTGCCTGTAAGAAGACAAATTTCAAGACTGCATGTAGTATACTAACTTTGATAATAAATGTTCTTTGACTTTGACCACACATTTATTCTGATTTCCCCATCAGCTGGAGGTGTGAGGCACTGGTGTGAAACCACCAAGAATAGTTTTGGGATCCTTTGAACCCCTGCCGCACAGCTGACTGTCAAAACACTCTTGGGGCTTTAAGTATTCACAGAGATAATTTTTTCCCCAAGCGCTCTGGTATCGGAAACAGGCTGTTAGGCCAAGCTCATCCAACCCCTCCAAAGTGCCTTCCTGAGTTTCTCCCATTTGTCTGTGATTAGCTAGTATCCCTCTAAACCTTTCCTGTACGTGTACCAATCCAAGTGTACCTCTCCCACTTCCTTTGGCAGCTTGTTCCATATCCCCATGGAGGGGGAGGGGGAGGCATTAGGGATGGGGAAAGTGTGTGGTATCTAGTCCTTTAAACCTTTCCCCTATGCTCTCTAGTTTTAGACTCCCCTCCTCTGGGCGAGAGAGCCTGTGACAGACAGACAGACAGACTTTATTGATCCCGAGGGAAATTGGGTTTCATTACAGCCACACCAACCAGGAATAGTGAAGAAATATAGCAATATAAAATCATAAATAATTAAATAATAATAAGTTAATCATGCCAAGTGGAAATAAGTCCAGGACCAGCCTATTGGCTCAGGGGGTCTGACACTCTGAGGGAGGAGTTGTAAAGTTTGATGGCCACAGGCAGGAATGACTTCCTATGACGCTCAGTGTTACATCTCGGTGGAATGAGTCTCTGGCTGAATGTACTCCTGTGCCTAACCAGTACATTGTGGAGTGGATGGGAGATATTGTCCAAGATGGCAGGCAACTTGGACAGCATCCTCTTTTCAGACACCACCGTCAGAGAGTCCAGTTCCACCCCCCACAACATCACTGGCCTTACGAATGAGTTTGTTGATTCTGTTGGTGTCTGCTACCCTCAGCCTGCTGCCCCAGCACACAACAGCAAACATGATAGCACTGGCCACCACAGACTCGTAGAACATCCTCAGCATCGTCTGGCTGATGTTAAAGGACCTCAGTCTCCTCAGGAAATAGAGATGGCTCTGACCCTTCTTGTAGACAGCCTCAGTGACCAGTCCAGTTTATTGTCTATTCGTATCCCCAGGTATCTGTAATCCTCCACCATGTCCACACTGACCCCTTGGATGGAAACAGGGGTCACCGGTGCCTTAGCCTTCCTCAGGTCCACCACCAGCTCCTTAGTCTTTTTCACATCAAGCTGCAGATGATTCTGCTCGCACCATGTGATAAGGACCACACTCCTTATCTATGTTCCTTGTGACTTTATAAACCTCTGTCCTGTCAACCCGTCCACCTCCTTCGCTCCAGGAAAAACAGTGCCATCCCTGTCCAGTCTCTCCTGATTATTCAAGCCTCCCAGTCCCAGTAAGGTCCTGTTGAATCCTTTCTGCACCCTCTCTGTGTGCACTCATTCCCTTCTCACCACCTCTCCCGGATGCCCTCTCCTTGCCACCCCTCACACATAGTTGTAGCCTGAAGAGCTCACACAGAGTAGAAGTGGACCAGTCAGCTCAATGGGTCCATTCAGGCCAATATACCCATCTGACAGAGTCCCGCTTGGCCCGTTTTCCCCGAAACCATTCCTATTGATGTACCGGTCCAAGTGACCCTTATATATTGAATATGTACCTGCCTCAGCCACTCCTGGCAGCTCAATCCACACACAGACCACCCTCTGCGTGAAGAAGTTGTCCCTAGGTTCCTACTAAATCTCCTCTCACGTTCAACCTCTCACACAATGTCAGCCAGGAGCTGATTATTGACTTCTGGAGAAGGAAACCGGAGGTCCATGAGCCAGTCCTCATCGGGGGATTAAATTTCAAAGTAAATTTATTATCAAAGTACATCTACATCACCATATACGACCTTGGGATTCATTTTCTTGTGGGCATACTCAATAAAACCGAAGAATAATAACCGTAACAGAATCAATGAAAGACCACACCAACTGGGGCCTTCAACCGGAGTGCAAAAGAGAATAAACTGTGCAAATACAAAAAGAAAGAAAGAATAATAATAATAAATAAATATCGAGAACATAAGATGAAGAGTCCTTGAAAGTGAGTCCATAGGTTGAAGGAACATTTCAATGTTATTCTCTTTGCTTCAGGAGCCTGATGGTTGAGAGGTAATAACTATTCCTGAACCTTGTGGTGTGGGTCCTGAGGCTCCTGTACATCCTTCCTGATGGTTGAGGGGTAATAACTATTCCTGAACCTTGTGGTGTGGGTCCTGAGGCTCCTGTACATCCTTCCTGATGGTTGAGGGGTAATAACTATTCCTGAACCTTGTGGTGTGGGTCCTGAGGCTCCTGTACATCCTTCCTGATGGTTGAGGGGTAATAACTATTCCTGAACCTTGTGGTGTGGGTCCTGAGGCTCCTGTACCTGCTTCCTGATGGTTGAGGGGTAATAACTATTCCTGAACCTTGTGGTGTGGGTCCTGAGGCTCCTGTACCTGCTTCCTGATGGTTGAGGGGTGATAACTATTCCTGAACCTGGTGGTGTGGGTCCTGAGGCTCCTGTACCTGTTTCCTGATGGTTGAGGGGTAATAACTATTCCTGAACCTTGTGGTGTGGGTCCTGAGGCTCCTGTACCTGCTTCCTGATGGCAGCAATGAGAAGAGAGCATGTCCTGGGTGATGGGGGACCCTGATGATTGATGCTGCTTTCCTGCGACAGGGTTTTGTGTAGTTGTGCTCAATGGTGGGGAGGGATTTACACGTGAATTGACTGGACCATATCTTCTACTTTTTGTAGGATTTTTCCGTTTGAGGGCTTTGGTGTTTCCACACCTGGCTGTGATACAGCCTGTCAATATACTTCGGTTTTATTGAGTATGCCCACAAGAAAATGAATCCCAAGGTCGTATATGGTGATGTAGATGTACTTTGATAATAAATTTACTTTGAACTTTAATCCCCCGAAGAGGACTGGCTCATGGACCTCTGGTTTCCTTCTCCAGAAGTCAATAATCAACTCCTCATTGATTCTATTGCGGGTTTTTTTTGGATTTACTGTGAATGCCCACAAGAAAATGAATCTCAAGGTTGTACATGGTGACATATATGCACGTGGATAATAAATTTACTTTGAACCTGTGACCTCTAGATGTTGATTCTCCAAGCCTGGGGAAAAGACCGTGCATTTGCCTCTCAGCTTTATGTACCTCAATAAGGTCACCCCTCAGTCTCTTACACTCCAAGAAATAAAATCCCTCCTGCTGAAGTCTCTCCATAACTCAGTCCCTTGAGTCTCAGTAACATCCTTGTAAATCTTCTCTGTGCTCTTTCCAGTTTAAAAGTGCTGGATTCCAGAAGGAGTGCTTCTAGAGTGCCTACAAGGTGACTTTTTAGTGCAGCTTGTGGTTGACCGTACCAGGGGATCAGCTATTCTGCATTGGGTGTTGTGCAACGAACTGCAATTGATTAGAGAGCTTAAGGTAAAGGAACCCTTAGCGGAAAGTGATTGCCTTCACCCAGAAATTTGAGAAGGAGAAGGTAAAGTCAAATGTATCAGTACTACAGTGAAGTAATGGGAATTACAGAAGCATGAGAGAGGAGTGGGCCAGAATTGACTGGGCGGATGATGGCAGAGCATCAATGGCTAGAATTTCTGGAAGCTATTTGGAAGGCAAAGATATACACTGCGCACCCCAAAGAGGAAGAAGTATCCCAAAGGAAAGATGATACACCTGTGGCTGACAAGAGAAGTCAAAGCCAGCATAAAAGCCAAAGAGAGGGCATATAATAGAGCAAAAATTAGTGGGAAGTTAGAGGATTAGGAAGCTTTTAAAAACCAACAGGAGGCAACTAAAAAAAGTGATTTAGAAGGTAAAGATGGTATGAAAGTAAGCTAATTGTCAACAATATGAGGAGGATACCAGAAGTTTCTTCAGGTACATAAAGTGTAAAAGAGAGGTGACAGTGGATATCGGACCATTGGGAATCAATGCTGGAGAGGAGGTAATGGACACAAGGAAATAGCAGATGAACTGAATCAGTATCTTGCATCCGTTTTCACTGTGGAAGACATGAGCAGTATGGTGGAAGTTCCAGGTGTCAGGGGGCATGAAGTGTGTGAAGTTACTATTACTAGAGGGAAGGTGTTTGGGAAACTGAAAGGTCTGAAGGTAGATAAGTCACCTGGACCAGATGAGCTATACCCCGAAGGTCTGAAAGAGGTGGCTGAGGAGTTGTGGAGGCATTAGTTCTGATCTTTCAAGAATCACTAGATTCTGTAATGGCCTTGGAAGACTGGAAAATTGAAAATGTCACTCCATTCCTCAAGAAAGGAGAGAGACAGACGAAAAGAAACTACAGGCCAGTTAATCCAACCTCAGTGAGTGGGGGAGATATTGTAGCTGATTATTAAGCATGAGCTCTCATGGTACCTGGAGGCACATGTTAAAATAGGCCGTAGTCAGCATGAGAAACCTTGCCTGACAAATCTGTTGGAATTCTTTGAAGAAATAACAAGAAGGATAGACAAAGGAGAATTGGGTGATATTGTGAACTTGGATTTTCAGAAGGCTCATGAAAGGGGGGCCACACATTAACAAGTTATGAGCCCATGGTATTAGGAAAGATTCTAGCATGAACGCAGAGTCACATCTGCCAGAAGTGCTTGCGGCTGGGCGATCTGGAAGACCGTTTGAGGAATCTGGAGCAGCAGCTGGATGACCTTCGACTCATAAGGGAGAATGAGGTAGTCATAGATGAGAGCTACAGGGAGGTAGTCACACCTAGGCTGCCGGAAGCAGGTCGTTGGGTGACAGTCCGAGGGGGGAAAGCGAAGGAGAGTAGACAGGTAGTGCAGAGCACCCCTGTAGCCATTCCCCGAATAATAAGTTTACCATCCTGGATGCTGTTGGTGAGGACGACCGACCAGGTGTGAGCCACGGTGGCAGGGCCTCTGGCACTGAGTCTGACCCTGTGGTGCAGAAGGGTGGGATGGAGAAGAGGAGAGCTGTCATCATTGGAGACTCTGTAGTCAGGGGAGCAGACAGGAGATTTCCTGGTCGTGAGAAGGAAACCCGCATGGTTTGTTGCCTCCCAGGTGCCAGGGTCCGGAATGTCTCTGACCGGGTGCATGACATCCTGGTACAAGAGGGAAAGCAACCAGAAGTCGTGATACATGTTGGTACCAACGACATAGGCAGGAAGAGGGTGTGAGTTTCAGGAACTAGGCAGAGGGCTGAAGAACAGGACCTCAAGGGTGGCGTTCTCTGGATTGCTGCCAGTGCTACGTGATAGTGATGGTAGGAATTGGAGGAGATGGCAGTTGAATGCGTGGCTGAGGAGTTGGTGCTGGGGGCAGGGTTTTAGATTTTTGGACCATTGGGATCTCTTCTGGGGAAGGTGGGACCTGTACAGATTGGATGGGTTACACCTGAACTCGAGGGGGAGCAATATCCTTGCAGGTAGATTTGCTAGCATGGTTTGGGAGGGTTTAAACTAATTTGCAAGGGGGATGGGACCCAGAGCGATAGAGCAGTGAAAGAAGTGCATGGAGTAAAGCCAGATCTAACATATAGAGAGGCTTTGAGGAAAGAGCAGCAGAATAAAGGGTGTAAAGGTAGTAAGGTAGAAGGGCTAAAGTGTGTGTACTTCAATGCAAGAAGCATCAGGAACAAAGGTGATGAACTGAGAGCTTGGATACATACATGGAATTATGATGTAGTGGCCATTACGGAGACTTGGCTGGCACCAGGGCAGGAATGGATTCTCAATATTCCTGGATTCCAGTGCTTTAAAAGGGATGGGGGGAGGAAAGGGGAGGAGGGGTGGCATTACTGGTCAGGGATACTATTACAGCTGCAGAAAGAGTGGGTAATGTAGCAGGATCCTCTTTTGAGTCAGTATGGGTGGAAGTCAGGAACAGGAAGGGAGCAGTTACTCTACTGGGGGTATTCTATAGGCCCCTTGGTAGCAGCAGAGATACCGAGGAGCCGATTGGGAGGCAGATTTTGGAAAGGTGCAAAAATAACAGGGTTGTTATCATGGGTGACTTTAACTTCCCTAATATTGATTGGCACTTGATTAGTTCCAAGGGTTTAGATGGGGCAGAGTTTGTTAAGTGTGTCCAGGATGGATTCCTGTCACAGTATGTTGACAGGCAGACTGGGGGAATACCATACTAGATCTGGTATTAGGTAATGAACCGGGTCAGGTCACAGATCTGTCAGTGGGTGAGCATCTGGGGGACAGTGATCACCGCTCCCTGGCCTTTAGCATTATCATGGAAAAGGATAGAATCAGAGAGGACAGGAAAATTGTTAATTGGGGAAGGGGAAATTATGAGGCTATAAGGCTAGAACTTGCAGGTATGAATTGGGATGATGTTTTTGCAGGGAAATGTACTATGAACAATTGGTCGATGTTTAGGGATCTCTTGCAGAATGTTAGGGATAAATTTGTCCCGCTGAGGAAGATAAAGAATGGTTGGGTGAAGGAACCATGGGTGACAAGTGAAGTGGAAAATCTAGTCAGTGGAAGAAGGCAGGATACATGAGGTTTAGGAAGCAAGGTTCAGATGGGTCTATTGAGGAATATAGGGTAGCAAGAAAGGAGCTTAAGAAGGGGCTGAGAAGAGCAAGAAGGGGGCATGAGAAGGCTCTGGCGAGTAGGGTAAAGAAAAACCCCAAGGCATTCTTCAATTATATGAAGAACAAAAGGATGACAGGAGTGAAGGAAGGACCAATTTAGAGATAAAAGTGGGAAAATGTGCCCGGAGGCTGTGGAAGTGAGTGAGGTCCTCAATGAATACTTCTCTTCAGTATTCACCAATGAGAGGGAACTTGATGATGGTGAGGACAATATGAGTGAGGTTGATATTCTGGAGCATGTTGATATTAAGGGAGAGGAGGTGTTGGAGTTGATAAAATACATTAGGATGGGTAAGTCCCCGGGGCCTGACGGAATATTCCCCAGGCTGCTCCACGAGGCAAGGGAAGAGATTGCTGAGCCTCTGGCTAGGATCTTTATGACCTCGTTGTCCACGGGAATGGTACCAGAGGATTGGAGGGAGGCGAATGTTGTCCCCTTGTTCAAAAAAGGTAGTAGGGATAGTCCTGGTAATTATAGACCAGTGAGCCTTACATCTGTGGTGGGAAAGCTGTTGGAAAAGATTCTTACAGATAGGATCTATGGGCATTTAGAGAATCATGGTCTGAGCAGGGACAGTCAGCATGGCTTTGTGAAGGGCAGATCGTGTCTAACAAGCCTGATAGAGTTCTTTGAGGAGGTGACCAGGCATATAGATGAGGGTAGTGCAGTGGATGTGATCTACATGGATTTTAGAAAGGCATTTGACAAGGTTCCACACGGTAGGCTTATTCAGAAAGTCAGAAGGCATGGGATCCAGGGAAGTTTGGCCAGGTGGATTCAGAATTGGCTTGCCTGCAGACGGCAGAGGGTCGTGGTGGAAGGAGTACATTCAGATTGGAGGGTTGTGACTAGTGGTGTCCCACAAGGATCTGTTCTGGGACCTCTACTTTTTGTGATTTTTATTAATGACCTGGGTGTGGGGGTAGAAGGGTGGGTTGGTAAGTTTGCTGACGACACAAAGATTGTTGGTGGTGTAGATAGTGTAGAGGATTGTCAAAGATTGCAGCGAGATATTGATAGGATGCAGAAGTGGGCTGAGCAGAGGCAGATGGGGTTCAACCCGGAGAAGTGTGAGGTGGTTCACTTTGGAAGGACAAACTCCAAGGTAAATGGCAGGATACTTGGTAGTGTGGAGGAGCAGAGGGATCGGGGGGTGGGGGGTACTTGTCCACGGATCCCGGAAAGTTGCCTCACAGGGTAGTTAAGAAAGCTTATGGGGTGTTAGCTTTCATAAGTCGAGGGATAGAGTTTAAAAGTCAGGATGTAATGATGCAGCTCTGTAAAACTCTGGTTAGGCCACACTTGGAGTACTGTGTCCAGTTCCGGTCATCTCACTATAGGAAGGATGTGGAAGCATTGGAAAGGGTACAGAGGAGATTTACCAGGATGCTGCCTGGTTTAGAGAGTATGGATTATGATCAGAGATTAAGGGAGTTAGGGCTTTACTCTTTGGAGAGAAGGAGGATGAGAGGAGACATGATAGAGGTGTACAAGATATTAAGAGGAATAGACAAAGTGGACAGCCAGTACCTCTTCCCCAGGGCACCACTGCTCAGTACAAGAGGAAGGTAAGGGGAGGGAAGTTCAAGGGGGATATTAGAGGAAGGTTTTTCACTCAGAGAGTGGTTGGTGCGTGGAATGCACTGCCTGAATCAGTGGTGGAGGCAGACACACTAGTGAAGTTTAAGAGACTACTCGACAAGTATATGGAGAAATTTAAGGTGGGGGGTTATATGTGAGGCAGGGTTTGAGGGTCAGCACAACATTGTGGGCCAAAGGGCCTGTAATGTGCTGTACTGTTCTATGTTCTATGTTCTTAAAGTGGTGCCTGATTGGCAGAAGGCAAAGATGGGAATAAAGGACGGGTGCGAAAAGGACGGGTTGCACTTGAATCCGAGGGGGACCAATATCCTGGTGGGGAGATTTGCTAAGGCTAGTGGGGAGAGTTTAAAATAGAATTGCTGGGGGTGGGAATTGAACTGAAGTGGTGGTTGGCTCACAAATAGAGAAAGCTTGGAGACAGTGCGGGAGGGAGGATAGGCAGGTGATAGAGAAGAGATATGCTCAGACCGATGGTCTATTTTAATGCAAGAGGCATCATGAGCTTACAGTGTGGATCAGTACTTGGAGCTATGACGTGGTTGCCATCAGAGACCTGGATGGCTCAGGGACAGGAACGGTTACTTCAAGTGCTGGGTTTTAGACGTTTCAGAAAGGACAGGGAGGGAGGCAAAAGAGGTGGGGCGTGGCACTGCTGATCAGAGATAGTGTCACAGCTGCAGAACAGGAGGAAGTCATGGAGAGATTGTCTGCTGAATCTCTGTGAGTGGAAATTAGAAACAGGAAAGGGTCAATAACAGCAGTGGGTCAGACAGGGAGTGGCCGGGGTGTGTGGTGTCTCTGGTTATGCTGATTGCTTTCCTCCTGAGTCTGCTGGAATAGATGGTGTCCAGTGCCGGGAGCTCCATCCTGACAATTCGCTGGGCCGCCTTCACCACACGATGCAGGTCTTGTCGCTCAGCGGCTGTGCAGCTGGCATACTAAACAACGCTAAAATACTTCAAGCCCTGTGGCGATGGGCGAGTGGTGAAGCAGCAGGTGTGGATACACTGGAAGCTGCAGTCACAAACCTGCACACAGGCGGCCCAGGGCACTGGGTCGTTCTCTGCTGGAATGAGGCAGCAGTGGAGCTCGGCAGCCCCCTGGGTGTCTGAACAGTCCTCTTTAGGAATCGCTCTGCTCACCTCCATGGAGGAAGGAGCTAGAAAACGTGCCTCAAACATAGCCTGCTTCATCTTACCCTGGCCAGCACACCGCGGCTGGCGGGGATCCCACTCAGCGGTCGAACTACAAAGAAGACAAAAGTGAAGGTGCTCATCCTTAGCACGTGGAACGTGCGAACTCTGCTTGACATCACCAAGGCTGTCAGACCAGAAAGAAGAACAGCACTGGTTGCCAAAGAACTAGTCCACTATAACGTGGACATTGCAGCACTCAGCGAAACGCGCCTAGCAGACAAGGGCCAGCTTACAGAACGTGGTGGTGGGTACACCTTCTTCTGGAGCGGCTGCAGCAGCACTGAACGACGAGAGGCTGGCGTTGGATTTGCCATCCGATCCTACCTCGCTTGTAAACTTGCCAAGCTTCCAGAGGGCATCAACAATCACCTGATGACGCTTCGGCTCCCACTTGGCAATAAGAGAAGTGCAACGCTGATCAGCGCATATGCCCCAACAATGACCAACCCAGGTGACATCAAAGATAAGTTCTGTGAAGAACTTGACGCCCTAATAGCAGCAGTCCCACAGTCAGAGAGCTTATTGTCCTCGGGGACTTTAACGCCAGAGTGGGGACAGATTACCAGACCTGGGAAGGGATTCTTGGAAGACATAGTATTGGCAAGTGTAACAGCAATGGCTGCTGCTCCTCAAGACATGAGCTACGCACGACCTTGTCATCACCAACACCCTATTCCGCCTCCCTACCCGTAACAAGACATCTTGGATGCATCCACGCTCTAGGCACTGGCATCTGATTGACTATGCCATCACCAGAAAGAGGGACTGGCAAGACGTGAGAGTGACAAAGGCCGTGTGTGGTGCTGACTGCTGGATGGATCATCGACTCATAGTGTCCAAGTTTAAACTTCGCATCCTGCCTGTGAGAAGACCCCAAGGTCAGACGACTGCAAAGAGGCTCAATGTCTCCAAGCTGAAGAGCAGCGTAGTTGCAGAAGAATTTCATGAAGACCTAGATAGCAGGCTGATTGACCCACCCCAGGGTGACCAGTCCAGCACTGAGGAGCAGTGGACGGCTTTCAGAGATGAGGACTACTCTACCGCTCTCAAACACCTCGGGCCAGCAATCCATAGACATCAAGACTGGTTCGATGAGAACGATGAGGAGATACAGGCACTGTCGTCAGAGAAACACCAACTGTTCAGAGCGCACCAGAACGATCCCACATCACAAGCAAAGATAGATGCCTTCGCCAGTGCAAGATGGAAAGTGCAGAAGAAACTCCGTGAGATGCAGGATGTCTGGTTCAGCAATAAGGCCGATGAGATCCAGGGCTACGCAGACAGTCACGACACCAAGCGTTTCTAAGGCGCTTTGAAGGCTATGTATGAACCTCAGTCCTCTGGCTCCTCCCCCCTCCTCAGTGCAGATGGGATTCGGCTGCTGACAGAGAAAAAGCAGATTTTGGAGAGATGGGCTGAACACTTCAACCAGGTCCTCAACTGCCCTGCCGAAATCAATGATGAGGCCATTGCTCGCCTACCTCAGGTGGAGATCAACCTGGACCTTGACAACCTCCCCACAGAAGAAGAAGTCAGAAAAGCCATCGGGCAACTTTCTTGTAGCAAAGCACCAGGATCAGATGCAATCCCTGCTGAAGTCTACAAAGCAGGAGGCCCATTCATGATGCAGAAGCTGACTGAGCTCTTCCAGTCTATGTGGAACGAAGGAAAGATCCCGCAACAGTTTAAAGATGCCAGCATAGTCCACATCTACAAGAGGAAAGGCAACCGCCAGCCTTGTGACAATCACCGAGGCATCTGCCTCCTGTCCATAGCTGGGAAGATCTTGGCTCGCGTCCTGCTTAATCGCCTTCTCCAACACCTTGAGCAAGGTCTCCTCCCAGAAAGACAGTGTGGCTTCCGTGCAGAGCATGGAACTGTCGACATGATATTTGCTGCACGCCAACTCCAGGAAAAATGTCAAGAGCAGCACAGCGACCTCTTTATGACCTTTGTCGATCTGACCAAGGCATTTGATATGGTCAGCAGAGATGGCTTATGGAAGATAATGGAAAAGTTTGGCTGCCCTAGCAGGTTCATCACGATTGTTCGGCAGTTCCACAATGGCATGATGGTGAAAGTTTTGGATGATGGTGACGAGTCAGAAGCCTTCCCAGTGACGAACGGTGTGAAGCAAGGATGCGTTCTCGCTCCTACACTCTTTAGAATGGTCTTCTCTGCTATGCTGACTGATGCCTTCCGCAATTGTCAGGATGGTATACACGTCAGATACAGGACTGGCGGTGGGCTATTCAACCTCCGGCGTCTACAGGCTGTTACAGAGGTAAAGGAGACCATCGACAGAGACCCCTTATTCGCTGATGATTGAGCCCTCAACAGAAGCACAGAGCAGAAGATGCAACGAGAAATGGACTGCTTCTCACGAGCCTGTGACAACTTTGGACTTACAATCAGCACCAAAAAGACCTAAGTTATGTACCAGCCCACACCCGGAAAGCCCTACCAGGAACCACACATCACAGTAAAGGGGCAGAAGCTACTGGCAGTCGACAGCTTTACTTATCTGGGCAGTACTCTATCACGAGCGGTGAACATAGATGCAGAGATCAGCAACAGAATTGCCAAATCCAGTGCCGCCTTTGGGAGACTCCATGAGAATGTATGGGAGCGGAGAGGACTCAGCCTTACCACCAAGCTGAAGGTCTACCGAGCAGTGGTTCTCACCACTCTCCTCTATGCCAGTGAGACCTGGACTGTCTACAGCAGACACGCTAAACAGCTCAACCACTTCCACTTGAGCTGCCTCCGCAGACTTCTCCACGTACGATGGCAGGACAAAGTCCCAGACACGGAGGTCCTGGGGTGGGCTAGCACCCACAGCATCTACACCCTCCTACAGAAAGCCCAAGCCAGATGGGCTGGCCATGTCGTCAGGATGTCTGACAGTCGACTACCAAAACAGCGGCTGTATGGAGAGCTGAGCCAGGGCAAGCACTCAGCTGGAGGGCAGAAGAAACGTTTCAAAGACTGCCTCAAAGTGTCCCTCAAAGACCTCAACATCAATCCCAGTAAATGGGAATCGCTGGCTCTGGACCGCCCAACCTGGTGGAGCAGGACCACTAAAGGAGCGTATGCAGCAGAAATCAGACGCACCGCAGAGGCTCAGAGGAAACGCGCCGTGCGCAAGGCTCGAGCTGCCTCCACTTCCACTGCAGCACCTACCCTCATGTGTCCCACATGTAGGCGAGCTTTCAGGGCCCGGATTGGCCTCACCAGTCACCTCCGGACCCACAGTCACAAACCCTCCACCTGACAGAAGTCGTGGTCGTCTTCAACTCCGAAGGATGAACAACACAACACCACACTGTGGCACTGTTGGTCAGGGTGGTTTCAATTGTGCTTCTGAAGAAGTTAAGCAACAGCTTTTGTGGGAGTTCAGTCTGTTTCAGCCAAACTGAAGATTATAAGGTTAGCAGGGAGGAGCTTAAAAATGAAATTAGGAGAGCCAGAAGTGGCCACGAGAAGGCCTTCATGAGTAGGATTAAAGAAAACACCAAGGCATTCTACAAATATGTGAAGAGCAAGAGGATAAGACGTGAGAGAATAGGACCAATCAAGTGTGACAGTGGAAAAGTGTGAATGGAACCGGAGGAGATGGCAGAGGTACCTAATGAATACTTTGCTTCAGTATTCACTACTGTTATGAATGTGAAGCAACTCTGAGGGGCCGAAGGGTACAAAGTCGCCCCCTCCTTTTTGAGAATCGCAAGATCGCTATTAATTTGGGTCTGGGACCCAGGAAATGAGAGAGAGACATGCAGAATCCACAAGGTTTGGAATGTGTCCTGGCCTCAGCGAAACGGAGCCACTGATAACGGCCATTGTCTCTTGGAGACGGAATTGTGTATTGAGTACTGTACTATTCATTGAAACCCCTCAGGGGACAACCAGAGTGGGCTGGTTGAGGGATTGCATCATCCCAACCTGATTGACATCTGAGACCCCGTGAGTAAGGATAAAAGAGGGGTCTGGGGAACAACCCCTTTAGACGCACCAGGAGAGATGCTAGAAATCCCGTGACAGCGTTTAATAGCGACAGCCGGTGGGGGCTCGTGTGCGTCCTCCCTTGCCTGGGATTGGCGGGCTCATCACGGAAGAACGGTTTCGCTAAAGGAGAGGCCACAAGTGAAAGGCTATGACAACGAGACTCCTGACGGATCAAAATCATAAAGGTTGGAAAACCCGCAGCGGTAACTGTTCCCATTCTATTCCTATTTCTCTCTCTCTCCAACAAAGTGTAACACAGCAACAACCAAAAGACGGCAGCTTGTGGAACTGCAGGAAACTGTATATTTCCATCGGACAATTCATTATTCCCTAGACAACGATAGAGCTATTTCTTATTGATTATTATTATACCCGCACTTTTAGATTTTAGTATTGATGACGTATATTATCTGTATATTTGCATTGATATTATTTTTGTATATTTTTACTAATAAATACTGTTAAAAATAGTATCTTCAGACTTCAACGGACCTCTCTATCTTTTCTGGTAAGTGACCCAGTTACGGGGTTTGTAACACTACAGGAAAGGATCTTGGTGATTGTAGGGATGACTTACAGCTGATTGAAAAGCTTGAGCACCGAGATACTAAGAAAAATATGTGCTGGAGCTTTTGGAAAGCATCAATTTGGATAAGTCGCCAGGACTGGATGAGATGTACCTCAGGCTACTGTGAAAGGCAGGGGAGGAGATTGCTGAGCCTCTGGCAATGATCTTTGCATCATCAATGGGGATGGGAAAGGTTCTAGAGGATTGGAGGGCTACAGATGTTGTTCCCTTATTCAAGAAGGGGAGTAGAGGTAGCCCAGGAAATTATAGACCGGTGAGTCTTACCTTGGTGGTTGGTAAGTTGATGGAAAAGATCTTGAGAGGCAGGATTTATGAACATTTGGAAAGGCATATGATCAGAATAGTTGGCATGCCTTTATCAAAGGCATGTTGTGCTACATGAACCTGAATGAATTTTTTGAGTATGTGACTAAACACATTGATGAAGGTAGAGCAGTAGATGTAGTGTATATGGATTTCAGCAGGGCATTTGATAAGGTAATCCACGCAAGGCTTATTGAGAAAGTAAGGAGGCATGGGGACCTTGCTTTGTGGATCCAGAATTGGCTTGCCCACAGAAGGCAAAGAGTGTTTGTAGATGAGTCATATTCTGCATGGAGGTAGGACACCAGTGGAGTGCCTCAGGGATCTGTTCTGGGACCCTTTCTCTTTGTGGATTTTATAAATGACCTGGATGAGGAAGTGGAGGAATGGGTTAGTAAATTTGTTGACATGAGAGGGCACAGTTTTAAGGTGCTGAGATGTAGATACAGATGAGATGTCAGGGTTAAGTTTTTTACACACAGAGTGGTAAGTGTTTGGAATGGGCTCCAGCAACAGTGGTGGAGGTGGATACAATAGGGTCTTTTAAGAGACTCCTGGATAGGTACATGGAGCTTAGAAAATAGAGGGCTATGGGTAACCCTAGGTAATTTCTAAAGTAAGTGTATGTTTGGCACAGCATTGTGGGCCAAAGGGCCTGTATTGCGCTGTGCGAGTTCTGTGTTTCTGAAGGGAGCCTTTTCTGGCTGGCTGCCAGTAACTAGTGGTGTTCCATGGGGATTGTGTTGGGACTGAATGCTATATGTCAATGATTTGGATGATGGAATTGATGGCTTTGTTGCAAAGTTTGCAGGTGATAAGAAGATAGGCGGAGGAGCAGGTAGTTTTGAGGAAGTTAAGAGGCTACAGAAGGACTTAGGTTGAGAGAATGTGCAAAGAAATAGCAGATGGAATACAGTGTGGGGAAGTTTATGGTCATGCACTTTGGTTGAAGAAATGAAATGAAAGGGCTGGCTGTTTTCTAAATTGAAAGAAAATACAAAGAAACTGAAGCACAAAGGACTTAGGAGTCCTTGTGCAGGATTCCCTGAAGGTTAATTTACAGGTTGAGTCTGCAGTGAGGAAGGTAAATGCAGTGTTAGCATTCATTTCAAGAGGACTAGAATATAAAAGCAAGGACATAATGTTGGAAGTTTATAATGCACTGGTGAGACCTCACAGAGTATTGTGAGTAGTGTTGGACTCTTTATCTTAGAAACGATCTACTGAAACTGGAGAGAGTTCAAAGAAGGTTCACGAAAATGACTCCAGGATTGAATGGCTTGTCATGTGAAGAGTGCTTGATGGCTCTGGGCCTGTTTCACTAGAATTCAGAAGAAAAAGGGGTGACTCATTGAAACCTATCGAATGGTGAAAGGCCTTGATGGAGAGGATGTTTCCTATGGTGAGAGAATCTAACACCAGAGGACACAGCCTCAGAATAGAGGGGCGTCCTTTTAGAACTGAGATGAGGAGGAATCTTTAGCTAGAGAATGGTGAATCTATGGAATTCTTTGCCACAGACAGCTATGAAGGCCTTATGTGTATTTAAGGCAGAGGTTGATAGATTCTTAATTGCTCTGGGCATGAAGGGATATGGAGAGATAGGAGATTGGGGCTGAGAGGAAAATTGGATCAACCACGGTGGAGCAGAGTTGATGGGCCAAATGGCCTAATTCTGCTCCAATACCTTATGGTCTAGTCACATCTTTGGTCACCTCGGCAGTATGAGTAAAACATTTTCCAAGTGTCGGCCCACCAACTCAATATACAGGCAGTCCCCGGCTTACAAACATGATCCGTTCCCGTCTGTCTTTAAGTTGAATTTGTAGTTAAGTTGGAACAGGTAAATACGGTTTTTATTTAGCATCAGTTAATCAAATGTTTGTCTTAGTATATAGTATATATTTTACCTTTTCTTTTTCTCAGTATAAATGGCCTTGTAGTAGCTGAGGCCCTCAGTAACTGTATGGTAAACTTTGGTGACTCTTTTGTCAAAAACTTTTTCGGTTCTGGAGTCTTTAGGTCCCAGTCTTCTTCCTCAAAATTCCGATTGTTGACCGACTGTAGCCTAATGCTTTTCCAATTGCTGATGGTGTTTCACCTGTTTCCGATTGCATCATTATTTCCACTTTATTTTCAATCGTGATCGTTTTCCTTTTCTTTGATGCATCACTATCACTTGCATTGGATTTACACTTTGGAGGCATGGTTACAAGAGTAAGTAAGAGAAAAAATTAAGCCAAATACAAAGTTACACATTCAGCACAGTGCTAATGGCAACGTGATCCAACTTAAAATGGCGGACGGCGTTCTCCTTCCTTGAGCCGACAAATCGCTGAAGCCCCGCAATGTTTTCATGAGCGTCACAAAGTAGTGCGTGTGTTTGTTCATTATTATGAACCACTGTATTTAACTTGAATTTTTAATATAATTGGCTTTATGGCAGTCCGTTCGTAAGTATGTGTTGTCTGTAAGTCGGATGTTCGTAACCCAGGGACTGCCTATATGGATGGCATGGTAGCTAAACGATTGGCGTAACGCTTTGCAGCGCTAGTGACAAGGTTTCATTTCCCAAGTTTATGTGTTCTTCTCGTGACCGTGTTTCTTTCTCCAGGCAGATGTATGAGTTAGGGTTAGTAAGTTACAGGCACAGGTGCTGGAAGCACGGTGACACTTGTGGGCTGCTCCCAGCTCATCTTCCGACTATGTTGGTCATTAATGCAAACACTTTTCACTATATTTATGATGTGCATGTGACAAATAAAACTAATCTTTACAAAGTTCACAGTAAATTTATTATCAAAGTACATATTGGTTACCATATACTGCCTTGAGATCCATTTTCTGGTGGGTATAAGGAAAAGGGGAAATATAGTAGAAATGATGAAAAACGATACATAAACATAGACTGACATCAACCAATCCGATAAATGTGCAATTAAAAATAATACTGAGAATGAGTTGTAAAGAATCCTTGAAAGCGAATCTGTATGTTATAGAAGCTGTGCAGAAATGAGGACAGTGAGGTTATTCCTGCTGGTTCAAGGGTTTGATGGTTGAAGGGTGATAACTCTTCCTGAACCTGTTGGTATAGGTCCCAAGGCTTCAGATTGTCCTGCTCCTGTATTCAGTGTCCTGACTGATGAAGGCCAGCCTTCCAAACACCTTCTTCACCTCCCTATCTGATTGTGACACCACAGGGAGCTAAGGGTCTGAACCCCTTGGTTCCTTTGTACATCAACACTCCAGAGGTTCACTGTTTTGTTAAGAGTTTGATACCCCACAACCTATCAGCTCACACGAGTCAGGATGTCTGTGCAAAGAACTGACAATCTGTCTTACAGCATACTGATTCAGCTGATAGGCCATTTCATACCTATGGACATTGATCCTCCATCCCTTATCACCCCTCAGGTAGGTGGGGAATTGGTCAGTATTTATCTCCCAATCCTGGATCATCACCACAAGAAACTGGGAGCTTGCCAAACTCCTTAACCTCTCTCCATGACTCAATCCCTTGAGGTTTGCCCATGCCTCATCACCCCTTAAGATTTCAGGGAACTTGCCAGCATTTATCACTCATCACTTCTCCAAATTGTACATAACTTGCCAGCATATATCACTTATCCATCCCTCATTGCCTGTCCAGAGGTGGGGAGCTTGCAAGCATTTACCACCCTTCAAGAAGGTAGGGGTGAGCCCTCCACACCTCAAACTGCTCATATTTGATCTTATGTCAGTTATCCCATGGTGCCAATGTGTGATGGAGTTCCAGGATTCAGATACGTCCCCAGAGAAGGAAAGGCAATGAATGCCACAGTTGAAACGGCTCTGGAAGGGTGGAGTGGGGTTTGGGAATCTAAAGTAAAAACGATAAGGAAACACTCAGTATTTCAGGCAGCGTCTGCAGGGATAGAACCTGGATCAATGGTTCATTGACTCTAAAAGGCCTTACAGCCCAGTGTCTGTGGTAACCTAGATGCCAATCTGATCCCATCTCCCTGTACACGATCTTTATTCCTTGAATCTGTCTGTCTAACATATTGATCACCTCTATCATATCTGCCTCTGCCTCTGCTACCAGTCCTGGCAGCACATTCCAGGCACCCACAGTTCTCTGTGTGAAAACATCGTATCCCCTCTCCTCTTAAATTGATAAACTCCTCTATATATTGTCATAGCCATAGTCATTGTCATAGCCGCTCAGGTACAGTGAATAACTCTGTTTGGATTCCATCCATCACTATGGTCCAGTAGCATTTACATCCACTCCTGTCTGAGAAATGATTTGGATTTGCTCCATTTTGCTAACTAGAGCAACAGGCCCACAGCAGATGCCATTTCATGGGCTCTTCACTCAACCCTGGAACACCTGGACAGTGAGGGTGCATACATCAAGATGCCCTTCATTGACTGCAGCTCAGCATTCAATACCATCACCCTCTCAAAACTAATCAATAACCTTCAAGGCCTTGGCCTCAGGAATTTCTCATGCAATTGGATCCTCGATTTGCTCACTTGCAGACCTGTCAGTTTGGATTGACAAAAACATTTCCTCCACAGGTGCACCACAGGGCTGTGGGCTTTGCCCCCAGATCTACTTGCTCCACGTATGACTGCGTGGCTAAGCACAGCTCCAATGCTGTATCTGAGATTGCTGACGGCACACTGCTGTAGGCCGAATCAAATCAGCACATAGTAGGAAGGCTGAGTGGTGTCACAACACACACAATGTCAGAGAGACCAAGAAGCTAATTATTGACTTCAGGAGAAGGAAGCCAGAGGTCCATGAGCCAGTCCTCATCGGGGGATCAGATAGCCCATTCCAGCACACGTGAAGCCCTCCC
Source organism: Hypanus sabinus (assembly GCF_030144855.1). NCBI lineage: Eukaryota > Metazoa > Chordata > Chondrichthyes > Myliobatiformes > Dasyatidae > Hypanus > Hypanus sabinus. Next base: position 111,380 of record NW_026781494.1, on the reverse strand, counting down.
CGTCACTGAGCATATTTACATGAAACACCGTCACACGATATCATCAACCATCTTCAGGGACCCCCACCACCCAGGCCATGCTCTCTTCTCATTGCTGCCATCAGGAAGAAGGTACAGGAGCCTCAGGACTCACACCACCCGGTTCAGGAACCGTTATTAGCCCTCAACCACCCCGTCACTGATCCGTTCCCACAACCTATGGCCTCACTTTCGAGGACTCTTCAGCCCAAAACATTGACTGCTTACTCTTTTCCCACAGATGCTGCCTGGCCTGCTGAGTTCTTCCAGCATCTTGTGTGTGTTGCTCTGATTTCCAACATCTGGAGATTTTCTCTTGTTCAAGGACTCTTCATTTCATGTTCTCGCTATCCATTGTTTATTTATTTCTTACTGTCATTTTTTTTCTTTTGTATTTGCACTGTTTGTTGTCTTTCGCACGTTGGTAGTTTGCCTGTCCTTTTGGGTGTGGTCTTTTGCACGTTGGTAGTTTGGCTGTCCTTTTGGGTGAGTGCTTTTGCACGTTGGTAGTTTGCCTGACCTTTTGGGTGAGTGCTTTTGCACGTTGGTAGTTTGCCTGTCCTTTTGGGTGAGTGCTTTTGCACGTTGGTAGTTTGGCTGTCCTTTTGGGTGAGTGCTTTTGCACGTTGGTAGTTTGCCTGACCTTTTGGATCCCATCGTGTTTCTGGGATTTGCTGAGTGTGCCTGCAAGAAAATGAACCTCGGGGTGACACATATGCAGTTTGAAAATAAATTTACATCCATACAGATCATTGCACCACAGAGAGGCAGATCAAGGGGAAAGCACTAACTGAATGCAGAACAAACTGCAGCCATCACAGAGGAAGGGCAGTGCAGGCCGACGATAAGGTGCAAGGGCCACGGCGAGGTAGATTATGAGGCCAGTACCCTGTTTTGTTATACTAAGGAACCATCGATAACAGACGGGTAGAAGCTGTGCTGAGCCTGATCAGATGTGCAATCAGTCTTTATTTATTTAGAGACACAGAGCAGACAGGTCCTCCAGCCTTTTGAGCCACGACACCTCACAACCCCAACTTATCCTAGCCTAATCATGGTACCATATAACCTAACCGGTACGCCTTCGGAGAGTGGGAGGGAACCAGAGGACCTGATGAAAATCCACACATACCACGTATAGAGACTCCTTACAGAGGATGCCGGAAATGAACTTTGAACTCCAATGCCCTGAGCTGTATTAGCGCTTCCTGAACCGTGGTGCATGACAGCCGGTTGGGGGGGGGGTGGGGTCGAGGTGTGGATAAGAGAAAATATTTGGGGTGGGTAAGGTCTTTGATTTTGCTGAGGCAGCAAGAAGCGTAGGCAGAGTACTTGGAGGGGACGCAAACACGAGGAAATCTGCAAGTGCTGGAAATTCAAGCAACACAAACAAAATGCTGGTGGAACGCAGCAGGCCAGGCTGCATCTATAGGAAGAAGTACAGTCGACGTTGCGGGCTGAAACCCTTTGTCAAGACTAACTTAAAGAAGATAGTAAGAGATTTGAATGTGGGAGGGGAGGGGGAAATCTGAAATGATAGGAGAAGATGGAAGGGGAGGGGTGAAGCTAAGAGCTGGAAAGGTGATTAGCAAAAGGGATACAGAGCTGGAAGAAGGGAAAGGATCATGGGGTGGGAGGCCTAGGGAGAAAGAAAGGGGGAGGGGAGCACCAGAGGGAGATGGAGAACAGGCAAAGAGTGATGGGCAGAGAAAAAGGGGTTAAATCAATAAATCAGGGATGGGGTAAAAAGGGGAGGAGGGGCATTAACGAAAGTTAGAGAAATCAATGTTCATGCCATCATGTTGGAGGCTACCCAGATGGAATATAAGGTGTTTTTCCTCCAACCTGAGAGTGGCTTTGTCTTGACAGAGGAGGCCATGGATAGACATATCAGAATGGGAATGGGACGTGGAATTAAAATGTGTGGCCACTGGGAGATCCTGCTTTCTCTGGCGGACAACGAAACGGTCTCCCAGTCTGCGTTGGGTCTCACCAATATTTAAAAGGCCTTTCCCCTCTCCAGCTCTGTATCCCTTTTGCCCATTACCTTTCCAGCTCTTAGCTTCACCCCTCCCCCTCCTGTTTTCTCCTATCATTTCGGATTTCCCCCTCCTACTTTCAAATCTCTTCTTTCAGTTAGTCCTGACGAAGGGTCTCGGCCCGAAACATCAACAGTGTTTCTTCCTATAGATGCTGCCTGGCCTGCTGTGTTCCACCAGCATTTTGTGTGTGGTACTTGGAGGGGGGTGGGGGCTGGTTTCTGTGACCACAACTCTCTGTGGTTTCTCACTGTCCTAGGCAGAGCTGCCGTGCCAAGCCGTGGTGCATCTGGATAGGATGCTTTCTGTGGTGTGTCATTAAATATTAGTGAAGGTCGAATCTTACACCCATACTCTCTAGTAATTGAGATTTTGACATTTCAACATTTCAATCCTGGGATTGTCTTTGCCTCTCCTGATCTCAGAATCAGATTGTCCTCAGACCTAGCCCACCAGAGGAAACAACCCGTGATTGTAAAGCATTCCTCACAGCACTCAAGGATCTGCTCTTCTGCCTCGTCCCATCTACCTGCAGCCAGATCATCACCTTCCAAACCCCACTCATCCACATCCCGATCCAGACTTCCCATTTGTATCTCCGAAATGATCCCTCAAAGTTGCCGCACAGGTTGACAGTGTGGTTAAGAAGTTGTATGATGTATTAAGAAAGCCACACCCCCTTCCTGGCACTTTCCCTCAACACCTCTCCCCTTCCCTCATTTCTCCCTCCTACCTCCCTACTCTGTCTCCCCACCACATTGCCTTTCACCTTCCTATCCTCTACCCCACCCCCCCTCTTTTCCCCACTCCACCATCCCTCTCCTCTCCCCACTCCAACCCTCCCTCTCCACTCTCCCTCCCCCACTCCAACCCTCCCTCTCCACACTGTCCCTCCCAACCTCCACCCCTCCCTCTCCACTGTCCCTCCCCACTCCAACCCTCCCTCTCCACACTCCCTCCCCACTCCAACCCTCCCTCTCCACACTCTTCCTCCCCACTCCAACCCTCCCTCTCCACACTCTTCCTCCAACCCTCCCTCCCAACCATCTCCCCTCCCCACTCTAACCTTCCCTCTCCACATTCCCTCCCAACCTCCATCTCCCCTCCCCACTCCAACCCTCCCTCCCAACCTCCCTCTCCCCTCCCCACTCCAACCCTCCCTCTCCCCTCCCCACTCCAACCCTCCCTCTCCCCTCCAACCCTCCCTCCCAACCTCCCTCTCCCCTCCCCACTCCAACCCTCCCTCCCAACCTCCCTCTCCCCTCCCCACTCCAACCCTCCCTCCCAACCTCCCTCTCCCCTCCCCACTCCAACCCTCCCTCCCAACCTCCCTCTCCCCTCCCCACTCCAACCCTCCCTCTCCCCTCCCCACTCCAACCCTCCCTCTCCCCTCCCCACTCCAACCCTCCCTCCCAACCATCTCCCCTCCCCACTCTAACCTTCCCTCTCCACATTCCCTCCCAACCTCCATCTCCCCTCCCCACTCCAACCCTCCCTCCCAACCTCCCTCTCCCCTCCCCACTCCAACCCTCCCTCTCCCCTCCCCACTCCAACCCTCCCTCTCCCCTCCCCACTCCAACCCTCCCTCTCCCCTCCAACCCTCCCTCTCCCCTCCAACCCTCCCTCCCAACCTCCCTCTCCCCTCCCCACTCCAACCCTCCCTCCCAACCTCCCTCTCCCCTCCCCACTCCAACCCTCCCTCTCCCCTCCCCACTCCAACCCTCCCTCCCATCTCCCCTCCCCACTCTAACCTTCCCTCTCCACATTCCCTCCCAACCTCCATCTCCCCTCCCCACTCCAACCCTCCCTCCCAACCTCCCTCTCCCCTCCCCACTCCAACCCTCCATCCCAACCTCCCTCTCCCCTCCCCACTCCAACCCTCCCTCCCAACCTCCCTCTCCCCTCCCCACTCCAACCCTCCCTCCCAACCTCCCTCTCCCCTCCCCACTCCAACCCTCCCTCCCAACCTCCCTCTCCCCTCCCCACTCCAACCTCCCTCTCCCCTCCCCACTCCAACCCTCCCTCCCAACCTCCCTCTCCCCTCCCCACTCCAACCTCCCTCTCCCCTCCCCACTCCAACCCTCCCTCCCAACCTCCCTCTCCCCTCCCCACACCAACCCTCCCTCCCAACCTCCCCACTCCAACCCTCCCTCCCAACCTCCCTCTCCCCTCCCCTCCCCACTCCAACCCTCCCTCCCAACCTCCCTCTCCCCTCCCCACTCCAACCCTCCCTCTCTACACTCACCCTCTCAACCCCCCTCTCTCCCTTCGTCCCATCACTGCACATGCGCACCTCTCCACACTCCCCGCAAGGACCCCTGCTCCCACACAGATGTCCGTGTAACTCGCCTGCCGTCATTTTTGTTTCGGTTTCTGTGTCTATTTTGTGTGTGGGGGGGGAAGAGAGATTTTTTTTGAGGTGGGGTGGTTTGGAAATCCGTGGAGGGAGGGGAGCTGGACAGGCCGGTCAACCGCAGGCACGCCCCCTGGTTGCCCTGGAGATGGGGGCGGGGCCTCGGCCTCGGCCTGCCCGTCTTGTCCCCCTTCCCCCCCTCCCCGGCCGAAGGGAAGCGGCGATGGCGGAGTTCGAGGATTTCGAGGACCGGGCGTACAGCTGCTTCGGCAGCCGGAGGTGAGGATCGGGCGGACGGGAGGCGAGGCGGGGAACAGCGGGGAGGCCGATGGAGATGGCGGCACGGGCGGATGGCGGCCGATTAGCTATGTAGGCCGCAGGCTCGGCGGCCATGGCGGCTCCTTCCTCCCCCGGGGAGGGGGGGGGGGTCGGGTAATTGGGTAATTTCGGGACACCCTGCTGATCCCCGGAGAGGGGTTGGAACAATTCGCAAATAACCAGACCCCCTCCCCTCTGATCTGCCGGCAGGGGGTTGGCCAAATGGGCACCCTGACACCCCCTTAAAACCCGGGAGGGGAGGGATAATTGGGCAATACCTGGACCCCCTCTGATCCCCGGGAGAGGGGGTTGGGCATTTGAGCAACACTGCACCCCTCCCCACGCAAGATCCGTAGTGAAGGGGTAGAGCAGAGCTGGGGAGCTTGCTTGTGTTTATCACCTATCCCCAGTTACCCCTTCCAGAGCTGGGGGACCTGCTGGTGTTTATCTCCCATCTGTAGTTACCCCTTCCAGAGGTGGGAACTTGCTAGTGTTTTATCACCCATCCCCAGTTACCCCTTCCAGAGCTGGGGGACCTGCTAGTGTTTATCACCCATCCCCAGTTACCCCTTCCAGAGCTAGGGGACCTGCTAGTGTTTATCACCCATCCCCAGTTACCCCTTCCAGAGCTGGGGGACCTGCTAGTGTTTATCACCCATCTGTAGTTACCCCCTCCAGAGCTGGGGGGCTTGCTAGTGTTTCTCCCACCCTTCACTGATTGATGGCTGGAGGAAAGGGCTTTCGGAGTAACCTAAGGAAGGACCATGGTGTGCTGGTAGTGTCAATCTCCTTCAGAATTGTTGGAAGTGCGGTGTTTGGGGGGGAAGCAAGGGCAGGAGTCATGAAGACAGTGAGGGGTAGGAGTGGGAGGGTGTGATCGAGACAGGGAGGGGTCTAGGGGAGCAAGGGGTTCACGGAGTTGGGGGATAGGGGAAGGAGGCAGGTCAGGGGAATGAGGGGGTCACAGAAATGGTGGTAGGTTGAAGGGGAGGGACAGGAACATGGAGACAGCAAGAAGTATAGGAGTGGTGGAGGAATCGGGGAGGTGTGGAAATGGACAATGTGTAGTTATGGTCTGCTGGTTTAAGGGATGTTCCAGGCCAGAGTCCCCAAGTTCGGATGTTCCCGGCTGTAGTACCCAAGTTGGATTCCTAGTTAACTCCAGGGAGCTTTTGTCTCTCGTTCCACAGAAACTGGCCCTCCTCATCTTTGCTAACCAAGATTCCTTCCTGACCCTGCCCTACTTGTCTGTCTTTAGCTTGGATCCCTTTTAAACTTTTCCTGTCAGTGTACCTGTCCAGGTGTGTTGTAATTGTAGCTGCTTCTCACACTTCCTTTGGCAGCTCGTTTCATATCCTCCCCCCATGTGTAAATATCTACTCCTCTCACCTTTAATGAATGCTGTCTAGTTTATGCCCCTCCATCCCCTGGGCGAGAGACTGTTCCAGTCTTGGTCGGCTTGTCCTTTAAGCTCAGGTGCTTAGTGACACCTTGGTAAATTTTTTCTGCACCCTCTCCCGCTTAACTCCACCTTTCCTATAGCTGTGCAACCAGAAGACACAGTTCTCAGTGGGTCCTCACCAACAACTTGTACAACTATCATCGAGAGAGTGCAGTAAAGATTCAAATCTGTGTACAAGTACACGTGCTCACATGTGTAATAAAGCAGTGGCATCACAGGCACGTAGCATCCGATACACATTAACAGGAAAAACAAGTTTATATACTTTATCTTCAGTTCTTTTTAATAAGAAAGAATAAATTTAGAATAAGCCCATGCCAAGATCCCTCTGTACATCAGTATAGGGTCCTGCTATTAACTGTACAGTCCCTTTACTTTAGACCTCCCAAAATGCAAAACCTCACACTTGGTCTAAATTGGTGTAGAGGTGACTTAGGACATAGAGCAATATGGCACAGCATTGGGCTTTCCAGCCCAGGATCTGCCAAACATTAAACTAATCATATCTAATCCCTTCTGCACATGGTCCATATCCCTTGTTTCCCTGCACGTCCATGCTCCTACCTTAAAGCCTCCACCTCCACATTCCAGACACCCACCACTCTCTCTCTGTGGGGGGGGGGGGAATTTCCTCGCACGTCTTCTTTGAGAGAGGGTAAATCCAACTCAAATGCATGCCCTGCTTGCAGATCCCTGTGACCAGCGCTGCTCCTGGGGGGGGGGGGGGGGTGCGTGTCATCTACCTGTTGTGGCTGTGGAGATATGGACAGTGTGAGCTGTTGTACTGTGGAAGCTTAAATGTGAGGGGACAGTACACTTAATGGAGTCAGAATCAGGTTGATTTTCATTGACATGTCATGAAATTTGTTTTGTGGTAGCAGAAGTCAGTGCAGGATATAAAAATTACTGTAAGTTACAATAAATAACTAGTGCAAAAGAGGAATAGTATTTATGGGTTCATGGACTATTCAGAAACCTGGTGGCAGAGGGAAAGAAGCTGAACTTTCAGTGTGTCTCTTCAGGCCCCTGTACCTCCTCTCTGATGGTAGTAATGTCCTGGATGGTGAGAATGGATGCTGCCTTCCTGAGCCACTGCCTTTTGAAGGATGTCCTCAGTGGTGAGGAGGGTCATGTCATAACCCTCTCCCACCCCTTGTGATCCTGCGCATTGCAGCCTCCATTCCAGATGATGGTGCAACCACTTAGAATGCTTTCCAAATTTAGAAATTTTGTGGAGTCTTTGGTGACATACCAAATCTCAGACTCCTAATGAAATGCTGAGGGGTCCTGGTGTCCAAGTCTATAACTCTCTGAAAGTAGCCACGTGTTTTTTTAGTCAGGGTACTGAGTTCTAGAGTTGGGAAGTTACGTTGCCTACATCCTACATATGGAGTATTGAATTCAGTTCTGGTTGTCCCATTCCAGGAAGGGTGTGTGAAGATGGGGGGGCGGGGTGAATGGTCTTTGGAGAGGGTGCAGAAGAGATTCACAGGGATGCTGCTTGGATTAGAAGGCATGAATTGTAAGGAGATGGCAGACAAAGTTGGGTTATTTTCTCTGGAATGGCGTAGACTGAGAGGAGACCTGATAGAGGTTTATCAGATTATGAGAGGCGTAGATAAAGTACACTGCTGGTATCTTTCTACTTCAGGGTTGAAATACCAAATACCAGAGGGCATGCATTAAGGTGAGAGGTGGGAAGTTCAAAGGAGGTGTGGGGGACAAGTTTTTCACACAGAGGGTGGTGGGTGTCCGGAATGTGCTGCTGGATGTGGAGGCAGATACAACAGAGGTGTTAAAGATGTTCTTAGTTAAACAGGGGATGGAGGGAAATTGCACATTGTGTGGGCAGGAAGGAGTAGACTCTTCAGATATTGTTTTAAGAAGTAATTAATTAGTCAATTGTAAACTGACTTAATTTACCAATTTAAGGTGAGAGAGGAAAAGATTAAAAAGGATCTGTGAAAGGAAAATAATGGGCAAATTTCATTGAGGATGTATCATCATTGAGGATGTAGTGGACCTTTGATGGGAAGACTGTCAAAGCTTACAGTGGGATCTGGACCAGCTGGAAAAATGGGTGAAGGAACTTAATATAGACAGGTGTGAGATGTGGCACTTTGGGAGGAGCAACCTGGGAGTGTGGTGGGATAGAGGGATCTGGGAATATAGATCTGTAATTCCTTGAAGGTAGATAGGGTCATTAAGAGTCGTTTTTGGTCATTTTGGCCTTCATAAGTCAGAGGACTGAGTACAGGAATTGGGATGTTATGCTGAAATTGAACATGATGTTGGAGCGTTTCGTGCAGTTGTGGTCACCTACACCAAGGAAAGATTGAAAGAGAGCAGGGAAAATTTACAAGGATGTTGCCAGGACTGGGTTATGAGGAAGGACCTTATCCCCCCGGATGGCAGAAGAGTCAGGGAGATCTTACAGCCGTATACAAAATTATGAGTGGTATAGAAAAGATAAATGAATGCTTTGCAGGCCTTTTCTCAGATTGGGTGAGATTAGAATTGGAAGTCATAGCTTTGGGATGAAAGGTGGAATTTTTAAGGGATTCTGATGGAAGTTCTTCACTCAGAAGGTAGTGCAAGTGTGGAATGAGCGGCCAGTGAGAGACACGGGTTCAGTTGTAACATTTAAGAGAAGTTTAGATAAGAACATAGGATGGAAGAAGTAAAGAGGGATATGGTCCAGGTGCAGGTAGATGGGACTAGGCAGCAGATCAGGTCAGCACAGACTAGATGGGATGAACAGTCTGGTTCTGTGCTGTAGTGCTCTATGACTGTTCTATATAAAAGACCCCAAACCCTTTGATTAGATCCCAGCCTCTAACCACTCCCGGGATCTCTGCATAAAATGTATGCAGTAAGTGCTTTTGCAGAGTGGCAGCTGCCCAAAATGTGCTGTTGGGGTGGTGGAGGCAGATATTATTGACCTGTGAAGAGGCTGATGGTTGTGCAGGGAAGGGAAGGTTGTGGACATTGGGTAGGCAGAGGGGATTAGTTTAGTTAGGAACACAAACAGACAAGGAATTGGAGGGATAGCACTCTGTGTAGTTTTGGCCTGACTTGAGTAAAGATGCACTGCCTTTGCAGATGGCACAGGTTGATTCTGGAGATGAAAGGGTTAACCTATGAGGGGAGTTTGAGTTGCCTGGGACTAATTTCACTGGAGTTCAGAAGAATGTGGGGATCTTATGGAAACATATTGCTGCAAAAGGGAAAGATAAGATAGAGGCAGGAAATTCATTTTCATTAGTAAGACTAGACCTAGGGGACATAGCCTCAAGAGGCAGGGGAATAGATTGAGGACAGATCTGAGGAGAGGGCCAAGTCCACTACTCTGCTTTTCCCAGAGAGTAATGAATTTATGGAATTCTTGGCCCAGGGAAATGGTAGAGACTGCCTCATTTCAGACACTATGAGATAGATTTTTGCATAGTAGGGGAATTAAGGATTTTGGGGAAAGGTACATAGGTGGAGCTGAGCCCACAGCCAGATCAGCTGTGATCTTACTGAGCGGTGGAGCAGGCTCAATGGGTCAGATGGCCGCTCCTACTCGTACTTACTGTTTCTTGTGACACCAACCTGCGCACAGGGAGCTGGGATTGGTTTAATCAGTAGCAGGGAAATGTTGGGCTGAAGGACCATCTGTAGGAGGAGGCGAAATCAATGCAGAGCTGACAAGGAGGGCAGATCTTGAGCTAAGTAGGTGGTTGGGAGTGAGGTGAGCATAAGGGAAGCATGGGTGTTGACACTGGCTGTCTGACTGAGGTGTGCTGCCCCTACCCTCGCAGGAGACCTCGAGGCGGAGGAGGAGGAGCTGGGGATGGTCCTGGGCCTCGGCGGCAAAAGGAGCTCCCGACAGAGCCCCCATTCACAGCATTCGTGGGCAACCTGCCCTTCAACGCTGTCCAGGGCGACATCGACCACATCTTCAAGGACCTGCACGTCAGGAGCATTAGGCTGGTGCGGGACAAGGAGACAGACAAGTTCAAAGGTAACACGGGGGATGTGGAGTGTGTGGACTGATCCACCTGGAGAAGTGGGGAGTGTTCTGTTACACTTCTGACCTGTAGATGGGGGAGGTGGGGGAGATAATGTGGCAGCTATGGGTTAACATACAGTGCCTTGAAAATGTATTCAGCCCAAAACTATTCTCACATTTTACTGACTCATTTTCTAAATTTTAAATATATTAAAATTGGATTTTTTTTGAGTTAATCTGCAAAAATTAAAAAACAAACTCGTGAAAATGAAAAATTATTTGTCCCCTTTGTAATTATGGTGCTGACTATCCTCAGGTGCAATGCTGGATTACCTTGCCAATTCACCCGATTTGATGAATTAGAAAATTGGAGGATTGCTTGTTTTCAGCAAATTCAAAAGAATAAATGTGCCAGTGGTATGGTAGATTTTCAGCAGACCAAACTAAAATGAAGACAAAAGAGCATTCAAGGCAAGTCAGGGCAATGATAATATAGTAGCACAAATCTGGGGAAGGGTACAAGACCATCTTAAAGTCAGTGAACATACCTTGGAGCTCAGTCCAATCCATCATGAAAAAGTGGGAAAAATATGAAACTACAGTCACACTGCCTGGGTCAGGCTGCCCGACTAAACAGAGAAGAACAGGACTTGTAAGAGAGGCTATTGTGACACCACCAGTCATCGGAGTGAGCTGCAGAAGGCAGCCTCTGCGTCTGGAGATGAAGTTCGTGGCTCCACAATCTCAATTGAGCATCTCTGTCCTTGCACAAAAAGGGTACTTAACAAAAGTGTGGCGAGGAAGAAGCCTGATTTCAAAAAAAAAAGTAAAGATTTTGTGAAGTGTCATGTAGAAGATACTGTAAAGATATGGAAGAAGGTCTTGTGGTTAGATTAGGCAAAAAAATTCCACTTTAGTCTCAATACCAAGCAGTATTAGTGGCGTAAATCTAATACTGTGCATCAATTGGGTAACACCATCCCTGCTGTAAAGTATGGTGGAGGTAGCTTTTGGGGATGCTTATCAGCAGCAGGGACTAGAAATCTGGTCAGGATTGATGGGAAGATGAATGCTGCTAGATACAGAGAGATCCTGGATAAAAACCTGCTAGCCTCTGCCTGAAAGTTTAAACTGGGGAGGAAGTTTATCTTTTAGCAGGACATTGACCCAAAGTGCACTGCCAGAGCAACCATGGAGTAGTTTCAAATGAAGAAGGTTGATGTCCTTGAGTGATCCAATCACAGTCCTGACCTGAACTCGATCAGACATCTCTGGCAAGGCCTCAAGATTGCTGTCTACCGCTGCTCCCCAACTAACTGGGCACTGCTTGACCAATTTTGCAAGAAGGAATGGGCAAATCTTGTTCCATCATGTTGTGCAAAGCTAATAGAGATTTATCCAAAAAGACTACTGGCTGTAATAGCTGCGAGAGGTGGTACAACTAAGTACTGAGCAAAGGAGGGGGAATACTTTTTAACTGCTGACAGTTCAGTTTTTGAATTTTTTGTTTTTCATGTGTTATAATTTTCCCTGTTTTTGGGACTCTACTGTGAAAAAGCATGTTATTCACAAACAAAAATTCTCATTTAAATTGAACAGAATTTCTACAGAATACAAGGATGTCCCTTTCCAACAGAGATGAGCAGGAATTTGTTTAGTGAAAGGGTTTTGAATCTGGAATTCATTGCCACATTGTCATTGTCTTTGGACGCCAAGTCATTGGGTATACTTAAAGCGGAGGTTGATTGTAAGGGTGTCAAAGATTATGGCAAGTAGTCAGGAGAATGGAGTTGAGAGGGATAATAAATCAGCTGTGATAGAATGGTGGAACAGACTCGATGAGCTGAATGGTCTAATTCTGATCCCGTCTAGTTCTGCTCCTTGACCTCAGGGTGTTACTTGGTGAGCCACTCTCCACAGCATCCTCAGCCTCCGTCTTGTTCTTCAGTAGAAGGTGAAGCTCCCTAACACCATCCCCACATATACTACCTGGATCACAAAGAGTGGGTCTCCCTCTGCACTGTCCCATCACACACTCCCAGGGTCAGACAGAGGTTGAAGCTTTCTCCACACCGTCCCATCACACACTCCGGGGATCAGACACAGAGTGAAGTTCCCTCCACACCGTCCCATCACACACTCCTGGGGTCAGACACAGAGTGAATCTCCCTCCACATTGTCCCATCACACATTCCCGGGGTCAGACACAGAGTGAAGCTCCCTTCACACCGTCCCATCACACGCTCCTAGGGTCAGACACAGAGTGAATCTCCCTCCACACCGTCCCATCACACACTCCTAGGGTCAGACACAGAGTGAATCTCCCTCCACACCGTCCCATCACACACTCCCGGGGTCAGACACAGTGAATCTCCCTCCACACCGTCCCATCACACACTCCCGGGGTCAGACAGAGGCTGAAGCTTTCTCCACACTGTCCTATCACACACTCCCGAGGTCAGACATAGAGTAAGTCTTCCTCCATACTGTCCCCTCGCTCATTTCTGGGGCTAGATACAAAGAAAAACTTACTTTAGCAGCATTACAGGAACAGAGTATCACATTTACAAAATAGACAAGAAAACAAAAATTAAACACATTCTTACATGAATGAACACAATCAGAATAAACTCCGCTGTGGTGCATGGTGTTGTACTGAGGCAGTAATTCCGATTGTACCGGTTGGTCCAAGAACTGAATGGTTGAAGGGAAGTTGCTGACTCTGCACTGCTAATCCCCCCAATGTAGACAGGTACACGTTCACCCTTCTTCTTCAATCATCGACTCTTTAGTTTTATTGATGGGAATGAAAGCTCATGTGGCAGGTGTTGACTGGATTGAGTAACCTTTCCCAAACAATTGGAAAGTGTCCTGTATCTCCCAGGGAGTTGGGAACTGTGCATAGTGCTCTTGCTGTGGGTTTGATCTAGGTGATACGGACATGGGAACCGTGCATGGTGATCCCGGTAAAGCTGAAAGGCCTAGGGGTAAATAAGACATCTGGACCAGATGAACTGCACCCTTTGGTCCTGAAAGTGGTAGCGATAGAGATTGTGGAGTCATGAGTAATGATCTTTCAAAAATCCTTGGACTCGCAGAGACATGGTACAGAGGACTGGAAAATTGCAAATGTCACTCCACTGTTTAAGAAAGGAGGAAGGCAGCAGAAAGGAAATTGTAGACCAGTTAGCCTGATCTCAGTGGTTAGGATGATACAGGAATCAGTTGTTGAGGATGAGGCGATGGAGTACTTGGTGACACAGGACAAGATAGGACAAAGTCAGCATGATTTCCTTAAGGGAAAATCTTGCTTGATAAACCTGTTGGAATTTTTTGAGGAGATTAAGATAAAGGGAATCCATGGATGTTGTATATTTGGACTTTCAGAAGGCCTTTGACAAGGTGCTACACATGAGGTTGCTTACCAAGTTAAGAGCCCATTGTGTTACAGAAAAGTTACTGGCATGGTTAGAGCATTGGTTAATTGGTAGGAGACAGTGAGTGGGAATAAAAGGTTGGCTGCCAGTGACTGGTGTTGTTCCGCAGAAGTCAGTGTTGGAACCGCTTCTTTATATGCTGTATATCAATGATTCAGGTAATGGAATAGATGGCTTTGTTGCCAGTTTTGCAGATGATATGAAGATTGGTGGAGGGGAGGTAGCGTTCAGGAAACAAGTAGGCTGCAGAAGGACTTGGACAAGGAGAATGGGCAAGAAAGTGGCAAATGAAATACAATGTTGGAAAATGCATGGTCATGCACTTTGGTAGTAGAAATAAATGTACAGACTATTTTCTAAATGGGCAGAAAATCCAAAACCCTGAGTTGCAAAGGGACTTGGGAGTCCTTCTGCAGAACACCCTAATGGTTAACTTACAGGCAGAGTTGGTAGTGAGGAAAACAAATACAATGTTAACATTCAAGTCAAGATGTTTAAAATACAAGACCAGGGGTGTGATGCTGAGGTTTTACAAGGCTCTGGTGAGGCCTCACCTTGATTATTGTGAACAGTTTTGGGCTCCTCATCTATGAAAAGATGTGCTGGCATGGAGAGGGTTCAGGGGAGATTTACAAGGATGATTCTGTGAATGAAAGGGGTATCATATGAGGAGTGTTTGATAGCCCTGGGTCTGTACTCGTTGGAATTTAGAAGGATGGGGGGAAGGAGAATCTCATTGAAACCTTTTGAATGTTGAAGGGCCTAAGAGTAGATGTTGGAAAGGATGTTTCCCATGGTGGGGGAGTCTAGGACAAGAGGGCACAGCCTCAGGATAGGGGTGCATCCATTTAAAACAGATGCAGAGAAATTTCTTTAGGTGGGGGTGGTGAGTTTGTGAAATTTTGTTACCACAGGTAGGTGTGGAGGCCAGGTTGTTGGTGTATTTAAGGCAGAGCTTGATGGGTTCTTGCTTGGACATGGCATCAAAGGTTACGGGGAGAAGGCTGCTGGGGCTGAGGAGGTGGGAAAAAGGATCAGCCACGATGGAATGACAGAAAAGACTTGATGGACAAATGGCCTAATTCTGCTCCTGTGTCTTTTATTGTCTCATGATACAGAGATGGGAACTGTGCACAGTGCTCCTGGTCTGAGTCTGAACCAGAAGATATGAAGATGGGAACTGTGCATGGTGCCCCTGGTCTGGGTCTGATCCAGATGATACGGAGATGAGAACTGTGCATGGTGCATGGTGTGAGTCTGGTAGAGCGGAATATGGAGATGAAAACTCTGCCCAGTTCTCCCAGTGTGGGTCTGACCCAGAGGATACAGAGATAGGAACCGTGCATGCTGCTCCTGGCTATTTTACTAAAACATTCTTATTTTCTTTTCTCAGGATTTTGCTATGTTGAATTTGATGATGTTGAAACATTAGAAGAAGCACTGACATACGATGGAGCGGTAGGTTTTCTATAAATATACAGTAATATACTCAGGAGTGGGTTACAGGCTGGGATCAAATCTAGGAGTTTGGGGGTTTATATATAGAACAATAGATCCCAAAGAATGGGTTAGGACCAATCTCTGGGAGTAGGTTACTACAGGTTAGGATCTCATCCAGGGATTTGGGGGTTTATATATAGAATAACAACTCCCCAACAGTGGGTTACATGCCGGGATCTAATCCAGTGGTTTAGAGTGTTTAGTGGATTCCGGTTAATTGTGGCAGCCACTGATTTGATGCAATTCTTAAGGAATAATAACTAATTTGGAACACTGCTGCTTAATTGGGACAGGAGACTGTGCCAACGTTTCTATCTAGCATCGGTCTTATGCACTTGTTTTTCTGTTAAACACTACACCATGCTTAGAGTGAACAGTTTTTAAACAGCGTCAGGTGTGTGGGTTTGTGTTCAACAAGCAGTGTTTTTTGTCACTGGTAGTTGATGAGAAATAAGTAGTAAAGCACTGGGACTGCTTTGTTCACTGTGGTTTCAAGCATTCAGTCTTGGAGATGCCAAAAATGGCTGGTGTGAAAATGGATATTACCTGTCAGGAATTATGAAGAATTGGAAGGTATCAACAATCACGAATGTTACAATGAAAGTGAAGATTTGGAGGATGCACTCATTGGAAGCATTGTATGACAGCCGTCCATTATCAGATAATGCAGATACTTGCAATGAAATACTGTGATATTTGCTTGTGACAAGGTGGTCAGCCTGTACTCATTGCTACCTTATTTTTTCTGCATTCTTCCAAGCATTTTAATAAATTTCCTGTAGGAAGGTGACCAAAACTGATTAGGCCTTATTAATGTCTTACACAATTTCAACATAACGTACCACCTCCTGTACTCAGTACATTAATTTGTGAAGGCCAATGTGTCAAAAGCTTTCTTTACGAACCTATCTAGCAGTGGTGCCACTTCAAATGAGTTATAGATCTGTAGTCCCAGATCTCTCTGTGTTACCGCTCTGCCATTCACTGTGTAAGTCCTATACTGGTCTGTCCTGTTAACGTGCAACACCTCACACTTGACTGCATGAAATTCCATATGCCATTTTTCAGCCCATTTTACCAGCTGGTCCAGATCCCGCTGCAAGCTCTGGTTGTCTTCCTCGGTATCCACTGCACCCCTAATCTTGGTGTCATCCGCAAATCTGCTGATCGGGTTCACCACACTATCATTCAGATTGTTGATACAGATGACAAACAACAATAGACCCAGCACTAATCCTTGTGGTACACCACTAGTCACAGCCCTCCAGTCCAAGAGGCAACCTTCTGCTACCTCTCCGGTTTCTCCTGCAAAGCCGATGTTTAATCCAGTTTGCTACCTCATCTTGAATGCCAGAACCTTCTGGACCAGCCTACCACGCAGGACTTTGTCAAAGGCCTTGCTGAAGTCTGTGTAGACAATGTTCTCTGCCTTGCATTCACAACTTTCCCAGTAACCTTCTCAAAAAACTATAAAGGTTGGTTAGACATGCACTGGAATTTAGAAGAATGAGAGGGGATCTGGTTGAAGCATATAAGATTATTAAGGGATTGGACATGCTGCAGGCAGGAAGCATGTTCCCGTTGATGGGTGAGTCCAGAACTAGAGGCCACAGTTTAAGAATAAGGGGTAGGCCATTTAGAACAGAGATGCGGAAAAACTTTTTCACCCAGAGAGCAGTGGATATGTGGAATGCTCTGCCCCATAAAGCAGTGGAGGCCAAGTCTCTGGATACTTTCAAGAGAGAGTTAGATAGAACTCTTATAGATAGCGGGGTCAAGGGATATGGGGAGAGGGCAGGAACTGGGTACTGATTGTGTATGATCACAGTGAATGGCGGTGCTGGCTAGAAGGGCCGAATGGCCTACTCCTGCACCTACTGTCTATTGTCTATTGACATGCCCTACCACACACAAAGCTACGTTGACTATCCCTAATCAGACTTTGTCTATCCAAATACTTGTATGTCCAATCCCTTAGAATGCCTTCCAATAACTTTCCCACTATTGATATCACTGGCCAATAATTTCATGGTCAAGGATGGTTAAATAACTTAGCCCTGGCCGCTGCAATTTCTGCACGAGCACCCCACAGTGTCCGAGGGAATACCTTTTCAGGCCCTGGGGATTGATTATTTATTGAGATACCGTGCAGAATAGGCCATTCCAGCCCTTCGAGTCATGCTGTATAACAATCCCCCAATCTAATCCCAGTTTAAGCATGGGGTAATTTATGATGACCAATGAATCCCCACTCTAATTTGCCTGAAGACAGTGAGCTGCTCCTCCTCTGTAATCCTAACACAGTTGATGACCCCATCACTCTGCCTTAGTTCCATAGACACTGGCCGTCTCCCAAGTAAATACAGATAGAAAAAATCTGTTTAAGGTCCTCCCCATCTCTCAGCTCTTTGTGTAAATGACCGTGCTGATCTTCAAGAGGACTAATTTTGTCCGGTGCTCTTTATATATCTGTAGAAGCCCTTGGGATTATCTTCCACCTTGTCTGCCAGAGCATTCTCACTCCTTCTTTTAGCCCTCCTGATTTCCCTCTTAAGTGTTCTTCTGCATGTCTTATACACCATGCACCTCATTTGTTCCTGCCTGCCTGCCTATACCTGCTGTGTAGCTCCTTATTAATAAGGGTCTCAGGAGTACATTACAGAGGTTTCCAGGGTGTAGTACTGTATGTAGAATAACCGACCCCTGGGGATCTAATAACTGACAAGTGGGGATCTAATCCAGTTGTTTAATTGGTTTATACATAGAATAACAGATCCCAGAAGTGGGTGGCAAGCTGGGATCCAATCCAGGGGTTGAGGGAGTTTATATATGGAATAACAGATCCCAGGAGTGGGTTACAGGCTGAGATCTAATCCAGGGTTTTGAGGGGATGGGTGTTTGTATATAGAGTAGCAGCTCACTGGGAGTGAGTAATAGGCGTAAATCTAACTTGCCTTGTTCTCTTTCCCCTGGTTTTGTTTCTGTCCCCTCCCAGCTGTATGGAGATCGGACATTGCGTGTGGATATCGCGGAAGGTCGGAGGCAGGACAGAGGAGGATTTGGACGAGGAGGAGACAGAGGTGAGAAGGACAGAGGGGTGTGTACTGCCTCCCTTCTTGTTGACTCTGCCTGACTCGCTTTTTGCTGCAGCACCCTCCCCTCTCGTTAGAATCCGGATCATTATCACTGGCAGATGTTTTCTTGTGGCAGTAGTATAGTGCAAAATAAAACAAAGAAAATCATAGAAGTTGCAATATAAAGATAATGAATAGTGCAAAGTACTGAGATAGTGTACGTGGGTTCATTGTCCATTCAGTTTTCTAATGGTGGAAGGGAAAAAGCTGTTCCTGAAACAGCGAGTGGTCTTCAGGCTCCTGTACCTCCTCCCTGATGGTAGTAATAAGAAGAGGGCATGTCCTGGATGGCGAGGGTCCTCAATGATGGATGCTGCCTTCTTCAGGCACCTCTTCCTGAAGATGTCGTCGATGGTGGGGAGGGCTGTGTCCATGATGGAGCTGCCAGAGCTGTAGCATCTTGTGCTCCTGTGCATTGGAGCCTCCACACCAGGCGGGGCTGCGACCAATCCGAATGTCCTGTGCTCTACACCTCTAGAAAGTGTTTGGTGACAAACCGTATCTCAAACTCCAGATGAAATATTGCCACTGGTGTTCCTTCTTCGTAATATTTTGGGCTCAGTATAAATCCACTGAGATGTTGACACCCAGGAGCATGAAGCCTCTCACCCTTTCTACTCTTGATGAGGACTGGTGTGTGCTGTCCTGACTTGCCCTTCCTGAAATCCGCAATCAATTCCCGTGACTCCATTCAACCAGCCGATCCTTCTCACCGTATGGGATGCTGCCATCAATAGTCGTCTGTTTCAGATAGTGTTTGAGCTGTGGCTAACCACGCAGTCATGGACCAAGAGAGAGGAGAGCCTATGTTGATTGTCAGCAAAGAGGAGATCTTGCCTCTGATCCACACTGACTGTGGTCTGCTGTTGAGGATCTGTGTGCAGAGGGAGGTAGAGAGGTCCGGGTTTGAAACTTGTCGATTAGTACTGATTTGAAAGCCAAGCTGTAGTTGATAAACAGCTGTTACTGTTGTTGAGGTACTCCAGAACCAGTTTGGGAGCCGATGCTGTTGCCTCTCCCCTCTTTGCCCCCTCTCTGTTCTCTAGAAATCCTACAACCCTCATCTGCACTTCACCCTCCCTCTCTATCAAAGTAACCCTACCGTCTCCCTGCCCTCACAGGCCGAGGAGGACCCCGCTCGGGCCCACGAGGTGGCCGTGACGACGACTTTGGTGGAGGTGAGGTCTTGTCCAGACTCTCCCTTGGGACATCTTTGGGGGAGTCAGCAGATGGAGAGTGGGGTGGTGGGTGGTCAGATCAGATAACGACCTCATCCCATTCCCTCCGTGGGGGCCGCTGGGACCAGACAACCAGTCAACTTGAACCCACGTCTGGGGTTTATCTCCCACACACCAGGGAAACAGCCATCCCTCACTGGGCTACATGTTCTGTGTGAGATTTTGGGGTACAACCTGGGGGGCTGATGATGGGGGGGAGTGGGAAATAAGGAGGACAGAAACTGGGCAGACCTAGGACACCTCTCTTGCCCAGTCCTCTCTGCCCCTCAGTCGCCCGCCCCTGGCCTTCGGTCCCCAGCCCCCCAGCATAGTTGTTCAACCCCGCACCCGTCCCCTCTCCTCTCACCCCAACCCCAATCCATCCAGTCCCCCCCCCCCCCCGATAATAATTAGTTATTGACATGAGTGCTGGATGGTTTGACATTTGGAGTCTGTTGATGTCTCTGTTTTCCACCCACCCTGCCCCACCCACCTTTCTCCATCTTGCCCTCTCCAGGATACCGCGACACTGACTTTGGCCGCTCTGGAGGGTTTCCCGCCAGCAGGGCTCCTGGAGACCGTCGCGGGATGATGAGTGGAGGGAGTGGCCGGTTCCGGGACCCTCCCCCTAGGTCGGGGGGCTCCTTCGACTTCAGAGAGCCTTCCGATGGTGAGGCCTGGGGCCCGGGTGGGGGGGAGATTGTGTCCAGGGAGGTGGGAAGAGGGGGCACGGGGCAAAAGAGGGTAGCGAGGGAGTGTGTGGTGTGGGAGGAATAGTGCAAGGGTGCTGTGTGGAGGGTGAATGAGAATTGGAAGGGAAAGGGTGTGACAGATTTGAGGGATGGGTGAGGGGTGCGTAGTGGGTGGGAGGGGGAGAAAGGCATGTGAAGGGAAGGAGGGGAGTTATGGATGGAGTGCTGAGGAGGGAGGGAGAGGCATGATGTGGAGGTAGTGCGCAGTGAGGCAGAGGAGCTGAGGGAGACAATGAGGAGAGAGGGGAGGGAAGGGGAGTGAGAAAGGTGTAAAGGGGGAGGGTGGGGGGAGAGCACCAACGGAGGAGTGGCAGTCATCGTTGGCGAGAAGCTTGGGTTGAAACATTGTGAAGTCAATTAGCAAATCTAACCACAGTCCCTCTCTCTCTCCTTCCCTTGCCCACTCTCTCTCTCTCTCTCTCTCTCTCTCTCTCTCTCTCCCTCTCTCTCCACCTCTTTCCCCACCTCTCTCCCACAGAGGAGCGAGCCCAGCGACCCCGCCTGCAGCTGAAGCCCCGCACTGTGTCAGCTCCCCTCAACCAGGTGGCAAATCCCAACTCCGCCATCTTCGGGGGCGCTCGCCCCCGACAGGAGCGTGACATCAAGTCTGAGGGGCGTGTTGGCTCCTAGTTCCAGCAACCCCCCTGCCCCCGCCCTCCCTTCCGCATCTCTTGGGGTGGGCGGCGGGTAGGGTGGGTGGGGTGTGGGGGGCAGGGAGGGAGGGTAAGGTTGGTGGGGCAATGGGGGAGGGTCAGGTTGGTGGGGCAATGGGGGAGGGTCCACTCTGGGCTGGGGTTTTTGTGACAGGGTGGGTGGGGAGGGCTTGCTTTCAGAGAGGGGGAGGTGAGGTTGGTGGTGAGGAGAATCCGTCGGGAATGACTGCCCCTGGCCATGCTCCAGAATTTGCGGCTCCTCACTTTGGTGGCCATTTTGTGCCTAGTATTGGCATCCTTTCAACCATAGGGGACTCCCATCGATTTGGGAGATCTCGAGTTAGTGGGGGTTGGGGGGGGGGGGGGGGGAGGGCGTTCAGATGCCTGGGGTGTGTGAATCAGTGGAAGCACCCTTGGCCATGCTCTGAAATTGGTGCTTCTGCCCCTCCCTTTCCCCTCATTCTGTCTGGCAGCCATTTTGTTCCAGCATTATGCCCTGTCGTCTGAGTGACTGCAGTCATTTGGGAAGACCAGACATTGAGTGGGGGGGGCAGGCTTTCGGAGTGGAAGGGGGTTGACACCCTTGGCCATGCTCTGGAATAGGCATCTCCCAACTTTGGTGACCATTTTTTCCTGACATTGACCCATCTTGAATAACTGACTCCTGCCTCTTGGGAAGGCCTGCAGTTGGTGGGGGACACTGTCCATCAGGGATGCCCTGTGCCCTAGTTTGGAATATGCACCATTTTATTCCTGACATTGGCGTCCTGCTGAGCGTAAAGGACTCCTGTTGATTGGCGAGACTTGGCATTGGGGAGTAAGGGGGCTCTCAGAAAAGGCGGATGGATCATCCAAGCCCTAGCCTCGTCCCTTGGCATTGGTGTTTTTTCGAGTATTTGATCCTGTCTTTCGAGGAGACCTGGCAGGGAATGAGGGCGTTTGGAGAAGGTGGGTGAATTAGTCTGGAATTCCTTTGGCCACGTTGCCCCCAACCCTTCCCCCCATCCCCAGTGGCCATTTTGTTCTCAGTAATCGGCATCCTGTCACGTATAAGTGAACCCAGTTGATTACGGAGACCTGGCATTGGGAGGGGGCTTCTTGACCATGCTGTGGAATTTGTGCATCCTATCTTCAGTGGCCATTTTGTTTCTAGCATTGGGGTGCTGTCTCGAATAACTGACTCCCTTTAATTTGTGTACTTGCGGCGAGGTGTGCTTTTTGTTTGTGGTGGGGACAGGAAGCATGACAGGAGTCAATGGGACGCCCTCTCCTTTCCCAGGAGAGACTGAAGACCTGAGAACCTGTTGGTGTCGCTGTGGCAACGATAGACTTCAGCCTGGTTGTCGGCTAAGGGGGAGAGGAGTCGTTCGGTAGTGCTGAATGCCCTTGTGAAATTTGGACCCCGATGCTATCCCATCCCGAGGACTCTGATCTGATCTGCACCTCCTGTCCCAACAAAGTCCTCTTTCCCCAGCTTTTAATGTTCATTTTATTTATAGTGGGTTGGCTGTACCCGTGTCTCGCAGTCCGTCTCTCCCTCAGGGAGATCTGAACACTGACCAGTGTCTCTCTGTCCCTCTCTCTCAGCGGGAGATCTGTACACTGACCGGTGTCTCTCAGTCCTTCTCCCTCAGGGAGATCTTTACACTGACCGGTGTCTCTCAGTCCTTCTCCCTCAGGGAGATCTGAACACTGACCAGTGTCTCTCTGTCCCTCCCTCTCAGGGGGAGATCTGTACACTGACCGGTGTCTCTGTCTCTCTCTCTCTCTCTCTGGGAGAGATCTGTATACTGACTAGTGTCTCTCAGTCCCTTTCTTGGGGAGATCTGTACACTGATCGGTGTCTCTCAAAGATGGTGGAATGAATGGGCTTGGGACACAAGACAGGTGGATTTTAGGAGATTCTGGAGGGTGGGTGGTGGGTGTGGGAGGGGTGAGGGACTGATGCAGAGGGCATTGAAGAAGGACCTGCTGGGTGATGGACTTGCTGTATGTTGCTCTTTCAATAAAAGTATAAAGAATAGTCGCTTGTTTGGCTCTTGGTACTCTCCCTGTTGCTGTAAACCTCTCCCTGTCTGACCGAATCTGATTCCCCTCCCTCCCTGTATCCATCACCATCCTCTCCCCTACACCCCTCCCATCTGTCTCTGTCTCCCTCTCCCCATCTCCGTGACCCCCACCTTGCACTGCACCCCTTCCTGTCTCCATGCCCTGCTCCCACTCCTACACCACTCCCATGTCTTAGTGACTCTTACCCTCCCCATACCCGTATACATTCACCCTCCCCGTTTCTGTGATCCCCTCCCTGCCTTGCACTCCTCCCAGTCTCCATTAATCCCTCCCTCCCTCTATACCCCTATCCATCTCTCTAACCCTTTCCCTCCCTTGCACCTTCCCCAACTTCTGCCTGTCTCCATCTTACCCTCCCTCTCCTACACCCTCCACCTCTGTGACCCCTCCCCATCTTGTTCAGCCCATTTTTCCCCATACCTCTCCGTCTCTGACAACCCTCTCCTTCCACTGCACCTTCCCTCCCTGACACCCCACCCTCCATCAGCCCTCTTGTCTCCGTCACCCACTCCCTCCTCAACACCTGTCACTCTCTTTCCTACAACCCTTCCATGTACATATCCCTCTCCCCTACACTTACTCCCTTCTCCATCCCCCCTGTCTCCTCTACACCCCACCCAATCTCCGTCATCCTCTCCCTCCCATACACCCCTCCCTTCTCTCTCACCCTAAACTGCAACTCCCACCATATCCACATCACCTTCCTGTCTTTGTGAGTCCTCCAACCCACTACTGTACCCCTTCCTTTCCAACTCCCAACCAAAACACCTCCCTGTTTTGTCTCCCTACACCCCCTCCTCAATTCTGTAATCTCCCTCCTTTACACCTATACCCATCTCTCTCTCTTCCCCACACTTTGTCACTATGATGCCCTCCCTCCCTTACACCCATGCCTGTCTACCCATCTCCCTAACCTCTCCCTCCCCACACCGCTGCCCATTTCCATGACACCACTTGACTGCCCTCCACCATCTCTTCCATCTTTGATCCCTACACCCATCCCATCTTCGTCTCTTGTCAACCGCTCCCTCCCTCACACCCCTCCTTGTCTCTGATCCCTAGGCTCATGCACTCCCAGTTATTGAGACCCCCCTGCTACATCCACTCTCAACCACTTTTCCTGTTCCCCAATGCCACCACTGTTCTGTGACCCCCCCCTCCCATTGCTATATCCCTCCACCTCTCTCAGGCACTTTCTTTCCTCCTCCTGTCTGCCTCCACTACCCCTTAAGCTGTGATCCCCAGCATATCCACAACACCCTCCCTGTCCATACCTCCATCGTAAAACCCTCCCCAACCCAAACATCTCTGCTTCATCCACCACCTTGCCCGACTCGTTCATGCCCGCCCTCCCCCACACCAATCCTCATCTCCATACCCCTACCCCCCCTCCTGTGAGGGAGAAGCAAAAGGTGATTGGTGAAACCAGAAGAGGGAGGGGTGAAGTGAAGAGCTGGGGAGTTGATTGGAGGAAGATGTGGAGGGTCACTACTCCCTCCCCCCCAGCCACTTCCTTTCCTTCTGCCTCTGCTACACCCCTTCGACCCACTACCCTGTGACCCCACCATTTACACTACACCCCTCTGCCTGAGACTTCCATCCCACTGCTATATCCTTCATGAACCCCTCCTCACTTGCTCTCCTGCCCATCTCTGTCCACTGTCCTCCCTGTCTCGTTCACCTCCCTCCCCTATGCCCTTATCCATCTCCACAACCCTTTTCATCCCCCACACCCCTCCCTATCACTGTGGCACCCCTACACCCCAGCCCGTCTCCATGAACACCTTCCCTGTCTGTTTCCGTGACACCCATCTGTGAACACTCCGTCCAGTTCACCCCATACCTCTGACTGTCTCTGAGACACCACTCACACCCGTCTGTCTCCGTAAAGCCTTTCCGTCCTGCAGCCCTCTGTCTGTGATGTTCCTACTGTTACACTCCTTTCTGTTACCATAACGTTTCCTCCCCGATGCCCTACACCATTCCCCATCTCTGTTCCCCTCTGCCTTCTCTATTCCTCCTGTCACTGTCTCACTTCTCTGCTCCTCCCCATCTCTGTCACCTCCACCCTCCTCTGCACCCTGTCCAGATTCTGTGACCCCCTACCTCCTCTACACTCCTCATCTCCGTCCATTATGCCCTTCAGTGTCCCATGACCTTCTCCTTCCCCTACACCTCTCACCATCCCCGTGACCCTCTCCCTCACTTACACACCTTCCTCCCCTACATTCCTCCCTGTCTGCTGTTTTCCCACCTAGTCTACATGAGCCCTTCCATCCCCAACACTCAAAGCCTCTCCCTCCCAGTTACTTGCCCCTCAGTCTTGTGTAATCTTCCCACTTCCAATTCATCCCTCTCCCTCTCACTTCCCACAGCTTCCCCCCCCCCCCACAGCTACTCTCCTCTCTCCTGGCCATTTCCTTTCCTAGTCCCCTCCCCTACCACCTATGCTGTGATCCTCACCATATCCACAATGCCCTCACTACCTTTGTGAGACCTCCAGTGCAATGCCACCCCAATTGTGCACCCTCCTCTCCATCTCCATAACCCTCTCCCTTCCTACACTCTTCCCTATGACCCCCACTCCCATCTCCATGTGTCCCCTCTCTCCTATTCCTTACCCATTTCGTTCACCCCCTCCCTCCCCACACCCCACCCTGTGTCTGTGATCCCATCCTTCCCTGGAGCCATTCCATCTCTGTCACCCTCTCAGTCTACATCCCTCCTGTCACTTGTTTCCCCACTCTGTTTATGTGACCCCTTCCCCCCCCCAACACTACACTGCTCCCCATCAGAAACTCTCCCTCCCTGTTACTTTCCCCTCAGTCCTGTATACCTCTTCCAGTTATCCTCCCCCTCTCAGCCACTTCCACTCCCTGCCTCCCCTGCCCTGTAAACTGTGACCCCCACCACATTTTAAACAGCCTTCCTGTCTCTGTGAGAGCTCCATCCCAATCATGAACCCCCTTCTCTCAACCCTCCCTATCTCGGTGGTCAACTCTCATCCCGAACACCTCTCTCTTGTTCACCCCATCTCTTCATTACACCCATCCTCTTCTCCATGATCCCCTCCCTTACACCTCTACCCATCTCCCTAACCCTCAACCCCACTGCACCTCTCCATCACTGTGACACACACTATCCCCACACCCCTCCTCTTGTTCACTCCATTCCCTCCTCTACACACCTGTCTATCTCCTCCCTACTCCCCACCTGTCTTGTTCACTTCCTCACTCCACTACCCGTTTCTCTCCCTATCACTCTGGCACCCTCCCATCCCTACACCCTTACTTGTCTATGTAAACCCCTCCGCTGCAGCTCTCCGTCACCACAGCAAACTTTTTTCCCTCCACACCTCTCGTCTATGACACTCTACCTCTCCAACATCTGCGAACCCACTCCATGTCCATATGACCTCCTCGGAAAAATGCGGAAAAACTTTCTCACCCAGAGAGTGGTGGATATGTGGAATGCTCTGCCCCAGAAGGCAGTGGAGGCCAAGTCTCTCGATGCATTCAAGAGAGAGCTAGATGAGCTCTCATAGATAGCGGGGTCAAGGGATATGGGGAGAGGGCAGGAACGGGGTACTGATTGTGTATGGTCAGCCATGATCACAGTGAGTGGCAGTGCTGGCTAGAAGGGCCAAATGGCCTACTCCTACACCTACTGTCTATTGTATCCCTCCCCATACCCTCACTATCTCCATCATCCCTTTCCTGTCTCTGTGGCCCACCCCTCCCATCACCATCTCACTTCTCTACACCCCTCCTGTGTTTGTACCTTTCTCCCTCCTCTACACCTTCCCGATTTCCATCACACCCTCCCTGTCTCTGGCTTGCCCACCCTCCTGTACACCCCTCCCCATCATGTTAATGCCAGTCCTCCTTCCAACACATCTCTCTCAGTCTCTGTGCACCTTCCCTGTCTTGTGACTGCCCCCCTCTCCCCACATCCCTCCCTCTCTTGACTACACATCTCTCCTTGTCACCTACACCCTTCCCCACCCCTCCTACATTCATCTGACACTCTGCTACACCTCCCCTTCTCATTCATGCCCTTTCACACCTGACCCACCCTTTTGTCACGCCTCCCTCCCCTTCACCCCTGCCTCTCTGTGACCCCAACTATATCGTAACATCCTCCGTCTCTATGAGACCTTTACCCTACTGCTATACCCATTGTGAACCCCCTTCTACAACCCTCCCCATCTCAGTGTCCAACTCCCAACCCAAACACCTCCCCATCTCATTCACTCCTCCCTCCTGGTCTCCATTACCCCCTTCCTGCTACATCCCTCTCATTATTTGTCACTGTCTCCCTCTGCTACACCCCACCCATCTGCATCAGTCTCTCTCTCCCCCTACACATCTCCCTCAATTACAACCCTTCCCTACAATTCCACCGTCTCCTGTTTCCCCACCCCACCCGTGAACTCTTCCCTCCCACACCCTACACCTCTTCCCATTTGACACCCACTTCATCCCTCCCTCTCTCAGCCTCTTGCTTTCCTACTCCCTACTCTCTTGGCTACACCCCTCGCTGTCTCTCAGCCACTTCTCGTGCTCCCTCCCAGCCACCCCTGCCCACTAAACTTTGATTCCAACCATATCCATGACACCCTCCCTGTGTCTGTGAGACCTCCATCCCACTGCTATACCCATCGTGAATATTCCTCCCGTACAACTTCCTCCACCGCCTACACGTCTCCATCTCTCTGTACCCTCTCCCCTACTCCCTACCCATCTCATTCATCCCCTACCTCCTCTACTCCATAGTCCTACCTCCTCTACTCCATCCCCTACCTTCCCTACACTACTCCATGTCTCTGTGATTCCTTCCCTCCCTCCCCTACACCCTCGCTGTCTCCGTCTTGCTTCCTTACACCACACCCCACATCCATCACCCCCTTTCTGTCCTAAGCCCCTCCTCGTCTCCATTACCCAATCCACCTTCTACAGCCCTTCCCATCTCTGCACCCCTCCCTCCCCTGCACCCCACCCCCTCTCTGTGACCCCACCCTCCTCTACACCGTCCTATCTCAATTAAACCCTCATTTCTCTCTGCCACTCCCTCTCTCTGTGCCTCCTGCCCCCCTTGACACCTCGCCTCATCTCTGACCCCCTCTATTGACTACACATCTCCCTTCACCTCCTACACTCCTCCTCTTGCCTTCCTGCTACCTCCCTCTGCCACCCTCTCACCTACATCCCTCCTGACTTCTTCAACCCCTCGGCCCCTACACCCCTCTCTTTGTCACACCCTCTCTCCCCTACATCCCTTTCCCTCCCCGTCTCTGTGACACTATCCGGACCCTACTTCTGTTATCCGCTGTCTCCCTCACACACCTCTCCTTGTCTCTGAGACCCCCTCTCTCCCCTCCACCCCTCCCTGTCTCCCCTACACCCCTCCCTGTCTCTGACCCCCTCTCTCCCCATACCTCTCCTGTTCTGTGAGAAGTCCTCTCTCCCCTACACCCCTCCCCACTTTCCTGCTACATCCTTCCATCACTCTCCATTTGCTACATCCCCCCTTCTCATTCATGCCCTTCCACTCCAAACACCCTCTTCTCTGTCACATCTTCCCTCCTCGTCACCTCCCCATCTCCATGACCCACACCATATTTCTCACCCTCCCTGTGTCTGTCTGGTGCACTGCTCCGTTATTGACAGTCACTGCTTCACGCCACCCCCCCCCCCCCCCACTCTCAGCCTCTTCCTTTCGTACTCCCTCCCTGAGCTGTGATCTGCACCATATCAACACACTGTCCCGGTCTGTGTGAGCCCACCAACCCCCGCTATACCCATTGAGAACCCTCCTCCCCTCAATTTTCCCCACGTCCTACACCCATCTCCATCTCTGTGTCACCTCTTCCCTTGCCCCTACCCACCTCCTTGTCTCCACAGCCCTACCCTGCCCTACACTAGTCCATGTTTCCGTGACTCCCTCCCTCCCCTACACCCTCATTGTCTTCCTTACTCCCCTCCCATATTTGTAACCCTGTTTATGCCCTACACCCCTGCACTGCACCTCACCGTCATCCTCCCATCTCTTTCACTCCATTCCTCCCTCTGCCCGTCTCTGTAAATCCCCTCCCACCCTGTCTCTGTGAGCCCCAAACACTGCTACACCTCTCTGTCACCACACCAAACTTCCTCCCCTGCACACCACCCCTTCTCTGTGACCCCCACCCTCCTCTACACCCCGTCCCGTCTCAGACATACTCCCTTTTCTCTGCCACACCCTCTCTCTGTTACTCCTGCCCTCCTCGACACCATTGACCCCCTCCATTGACTATATACCTCCCCTCACCTCCTACAGCCCTCTACACTCCTCTGACATTTCTCCATCGTCCTCTCACCAACATCCCTCCTGTCTCCTTCATCTCCTCCATCACCTACACACCTTTGTCACACCCTCTCTCCCCTATATCCCTTTCCTTTACCCCTCCGCCTCTCGGTGACTATACCCGACATCTGCAATGTCTCTGTTACCCCACTCTCTCCCTGTCTCTGAGACCCTCTCTCCCCTACACCACTCCCCACCCACCTTCTACAACCCTCCATCACTGTCTGCTACACCACCCTTCTCATTTGTGCCCTTGCCCTCCTAACACCCACTTCTCTGTCTCATCATCTCTCCCCGTCTCCACACCATCTCCATCACCCACACCATATTTCTCACCCTCTGTCTCTGTGACATGCCCCTCCCACACAAAACTCACTGTTTGCAGTTTCTGCACCCGATGTGCATCCCTCCCTAACACCCTACACCTCCTCCTGTCTGACCCATACCCTCCCCAGCATCCCTCGCTAACACCCTACACCTCCTCCTGTCTGACCCATACCCTCCCCAGCATCCCTCCCTAACACCCTACACCTCCTCCTGTCTGACCCATACCCTCCCCAGCATCCCTCGCTAACACCCTACACCTCCTCCTGTCTGACCCACACCCCAGCATCCCTCCCTAACACCCTACACCTCCTCCTGTCTGACCCACACCCTCCCCAGCACCCCTCCCTAACACCCTACTCCTCCTGTCTGACCCACACCCTCCCCAGCACCCATCCCTGTTACTCACCCTACACCTCCTCCTGTCTGACCCATACCCTCCCCAGCATCCCTCCCTAACACCCTACACCTCCTCCTGTCTGACCCACACCCTCCCCAGCATCCCTCCCTAACACCCTACACCTCCTCCTGTCTGACCCACACCCTCCCCAGCATCCCTCCCTAACACCCTACACCTCCTCCTGTCTGACCCATACCCTCCCCAGCATCTCTCCCTAACACCCTACACCTCCTCCTGTCTGACCCACACCCTTGCCAGTACCCCTCCCTGACACCCTACCTCTCCTCCTGTCTGACCCACACCCTCCCCAGTACCCCTCCCTGTTACTCACCCTACACCTCCTCCTGTCTGACCCACACCCTCCCCAGCTCCCGTCCCTGTTACTCACCCTACACCTCCTCCTGTCTGACCCACACACTCCCCAGCACTACTCCCGAACACCCGACACCTCCCCCTGTCTGACCCACACCCTCCGCAGCCCCCCCTCGCTGTTACTCACCCTGCACCTCCCCCTGTCTGAC
The DNA here is from genome assembly GCF_030144855.1 of Hypanus sabinus. Taxonomy (NCBI): domain Eukaryota; kingdom Metazoa; phylum Chordata; class Chondrichthyes; order Myliobatiformes; family Dasyatidae; genus Hypanus; species Hypanus sabinus. Next base: position 80,843 of record NW_026781494.1, on the reverse strand, counting down.
CCACACCCTCCCCAGTACCCGTCCCTAACACCCTGCACCTCCTCCTGTCTGACCCACCCCTTCACCAGAACCACTCCCTGTTACTCACCCTACACATCCTCCTGTCTGACCCACATCCTCCAACACACCCCTCCCTTACACCCTGCACCTCCCCCTGTCTGACCCACACCCACACCAGCACCACTCCCTAATACCCTATACCTCCTCCTGTCTGACCCACACCCTCCCCAGCCATACTCCCTGTTACTCACCCTACACCTCCTCCTGTCTGACCAACACCCTCCCCCGTACCCTTCGATACTCACCCTACACCTCTTCCTGTCTGACCCACACCCTCCACAGTACCCCTCCCTGTTACTCACCCGACTCCTCCTCCTGTCTGACCCACACCCTCCACGGTACCCCTCCCTGTTACTCACCCTACTCCTCCTGTCTGACCCACACCTTCCACAGTACCCCTCCCTGTTACTCACCCTACTCCTCCTCCTGTCTTACCTACACCCTCCACAGTACCCCTCCCTGTTACTCACCCTACTCCTCCTCCTGTCTGACCCACACCCTCCACAGTACCCCACCCTGTTACTCACCCTACTCCTCCTCCTGTCTGACCCACACCCTCCACGGTACCCCTCCCTGTTACTCACCCTACTCCTCCTCCTCTCTGACCCACACCCTCCACGGTACCCCTCCCTGTTACTCACCCTACTCCTCCTCCTGTCTGACCCACACCCTCCACAGCACCCCTCCCTGTTACTCACCCTACTCCTCCTCCTGTCTGACCCACACCTTCCACAGTACCCCTCCCTGTTACTCACCCTACTCCTCCTCCTCTCTGACCCACACCCACCACAGTACCCCTCCCTGTTACTCACCCTACTCCTCCTCCTGTCTGACCCACACCCTCCACAGTACCCCTCCCTGTTACTCACCCTATACCTCCTCCTGTCTGACCCACACCCTCCCCCGTACCCCTCCCTGTTACTCACCCTATTCCTCCTCCCGTCTGACCCACACCCTCCACGGTACCCCCCCCCCCCGTTACTCACCCTACTCCTCCTCCTGTCTGCCCCTCAGCCTCCACAGTACCCCTGTCCAACACCCTACACCTCCTCCTGTCTGACCCACACCCTCCCCAGCATCCCTCCCTAACACACTGCACCTCCTCCTGTCTGACCCACACCCTCCCCAGTACCCCTCCCTGACACCCTACACCTGCTCCTGTCTGACCCACACACTCCCCTGTACCCCTCCCTAACACCTCCTCCAGTCTGATCCACCCTCCCCAGCACCCCTCCCTAACACCCTACACCTCCTCTTGTCTGACCCACACCCTCCCCTGTACCCCTCCCTAACACCCTACTCCTCCTCCTGTCTGTCCCACACCCACCCCAGCACCCCTCCCTAATACCCTACACCTCCTCCTGTCTGACCCACACCCTCCACAGCACCCCTCCCTAACGCCCTACACCTCATCCCGTCTGACCCACACCCTCCACAGTACCCCTCCCTGTTACTCACCCTACTCCTGCTCCTGTCTGACCCACACCCTCCACAGATCCCCTCCCTGTTACTCACCCTACTCCTCCTCCTGTCTGACCCACAGCCTCCACGGTACCCCTGTCCAACATCCTACACCTCCTCCTGTCTGACCCACACCCTCCCCAGCATCCCTCCCTAACACCCTACACCTCCTCCTGTCTGACCCACACCCTCCCCAGCATCCCTCCCTAACACCCTACACCTCCTCCTGTCTGACCCACACCCTTGCCAGTACCCCTCCCTGACACCCTACCTCTCCTCCTGTCTGACCCACACCCTCCCCAGTACCCCTCCCTGTTACTCACCCTACACCTCCTCCTGTCTGACCCACACCCTCCCCAGCTCCCGTCCCTGTTACTCACCCTACACCTCCTCCTGTCTGACCCACACACTCCCCAGCACTACTCCCGAACACCCGACACCTCCCCCTGTCTGACCCACACCCTCCGCAGCCCCCCCCTCGCTGTTACTCACCCTGCACCTCCCCCTGTCTGACCCACACCCTCCCCAGTACCCGTCCCTAACACCCTGCACCTCCTCCTGTCTGACCCACCCCTTCACCAGAACCACTCCCTGTTACTCACCCTACACATCCTCCTGTCTGACCCACATCCTCCAACACACCCCTCCCTTACACCCTGCACCTCCCCCTGTCTGACCCACACCCACCCCAGCACCACTCCCTAATACCCTATACCTCCTCCTGTCTGACCCACACCCTCCCCAGCCATACTCCCTGTTACTCACCCGACTCCTCCTCCTGTCTGACCCACACCCTCCACGGTACCCCTCCCTGTTACTCACCCTACTCCTCCTGTCTGACCCACACCTTCCACAGTACCCCTCCCTGTTACTCACCCTACTCCTCCTCCTGTCTTACCTACACCCTCCACAGTACCCCTCCCTGTTACTCACCCTACTCCTCCTCCTGTCTGACCCACACCCTCCACAGTACCCCTCCCTGTTACTCACCCTACTCCTCCTCCTGTCTGACCCACACCCTCCACGGTACCCCTCCCTGTTACTCACCCTACTCCTCCTCCTCTCTGACCCACACCCTCCACGGTACCCCTCCCTGTTACTCACCCTACTCCTCCTCCTGTCTGACCCACACCCTCCACAGCACCCCTCCCTGTTACTCACCCTACTCCTCCTCCTGTCTGACCCACACCCTCCACAGTACCCCTCCCTGTTACTCACCCTACTCCTCCTCCTCTCTGACCCACACCCACCACAGTACCCCTCCCTGTTACTCACCCTACTCCTCCTCCTGTCTGACCCACACCCTCCACAGTACCCCTCCCTGTTACTCACCCTATACCTCCTCCTGTCTGACCCACACCCTCCCCCGTACCCCTCCCTGTTACTCACCCTATTCCTCCTCCCGTCTGACCCACACCCTCCACGGTACCCCCCCCCCCGTTACTCACCCTACTCCTCCTCCTGTCTGCCCCTCAGCCTCCACAGTACCCCTGTCCAACACCCTACACCTCCTACTGTCTGACCCACACCCTCCCCAGCATCCCTCCCTAACACACTGCACCTCCTCCTGTCTGACCCACACCCTCCCCAGTACCCCTCCCTGACACCCTACACCTGCTCCTGTCTGACCCACACACTCCCCTGTACCCCTCCCTAACACCTCCTCCAGTCTGATCCACCCTCCCCAGCACCCCTCCCTAACACCCTACACCTCCTCTTGTCTGACCCACACCCTCCCCTGTACCCCTCCCTAACACCCTACTCCTCCTCCTGTCTGTCCCACACCCACCCCAGCACCCCTCCCTAATACCCTACACCTCCTCCTGTCTGACCCACACCCTCCACAGCACCCCTCCCTAACGCCCTACACCTCATCCCGTCTGACCCACACCCTCCACAGTACCCCTCCCTGTTACTCACCCTACTCCTGCTCCTGTCTGACCCACACCCTCCACAGATCCCCTCCCTGTTACTCACCCTACTCCTCCTCCTGTCTGACCCACAGCCTCCACAGTACCCCTGTCCAACACCCTACACCTCCTCCTGTCTGACCCACACACTCCCCAGCATCCCTCCCTAACACACTGCACCTCCTCCTGTCTGACCCACACCCTCCCCAGTACCCCTCCCTGACACCCTACACCTCCTCCTGTCTGACCCACACCCTCCCCAGTACCCCTCCCTGTTTCTCATCCTACTCCTCCTCCTGTCTGACCCACACCCTCCACAGTACCCCTCCCTGACACCCTAAACGTTCTCTTGACTGAACCACACCCTCCACAGTACCCCTCCCTGACACCCTAAACGTTCTCTTGACTGAACCACACCCTCCACAGCATCCCTCCCTAACACCCAACACCTCCTCCTGTCTGACCCACACCCTCCCCAGCATCCCTCCCTAACACACTGCACCTCCTCCTGTCTGACCCACACCCTCCCCAGTACCCCTCCCTGACACCCTACACCTCCTCCTGTCTGACCCACACCCTCCCCAGTGCCCCTCCCTGACACCCTACACCTCCTCCTGTCTGACCCACACACTCCCCTGTACCCCTCCCTAAAACCTTACTCCTCCTCCTGTCTGACCCATACCCTCCCCATTACCCCTCCCTGACACCCTAAACGTTCTCTTGACTGAACCAAACCCTCCACAGCACCCCTCCCTAACACCCTACACCTCCTCCTGTCTGACCCACACCCTCCCCAGCACCCCTCCCTAACACCCTACACCTCCCGCTGTCTGACCCACACCCTCCAAAGCCCCCCTTGCTGTTACTCACCCTGCACCTCCCCCGTCTGATCCACACCCTCCCAAGTACCCCTCCCTAACACCCTACACCTCCTCTTGTCTGACCCACACCCTCCCCAGTACCCCTCCCTAACACCCTACACCTCCTCCTGTCTGACCCACACACTCCCCAGCACCCCTCCCTAACACCCTACACCTCCTCCTATCTGAACCACACCCTCCCCAGCACCAATCCCTGTTACTCACCCTATAGCTCCTCCTGTCTGACCCACACCCTCCCCCGTACCCCTCCCTGTTACTCAACCTACTCCTCCTGTCTGACCCACAGCCTCCACAGTACCCCTGTCCAACACCCTACTCCTCCTCCTGTCTGACCCACACACTCCCCTGTACCCCTCCCTAACACCTTACACCTCCTCCTGTCTGACCCACACCCTCCCCTGCACCCCTCCTTAACACCCTACACCTCCCGCCGTCTGACCCACACCCTCCAAAGCCCCCCTTGCTGTTACCCTGCACCTCCCCCGTCTGATCCACACCCTCCCCAGTACCCCTCCCTAATACCCTACACCTCCTCCTGTCTGACCCACACCCTCCACAGCACCCCTCCCTAACGCCCTACACCTCATCCCGTCTGACCCACACCCTCCAGAGTACCCCTCCCTGTTACTCACCCTACTCCTCCTCCTGTCTGACCCACACCCTCCACAGATCCCCTCCCTGTTACTCACCCTACTCCTCCTCCTGTCTGACCCACACCCTCCACAGTACCCCTCCCTGTTACTCACCCTACTCCTCCTCCTGTCTGACCCACAGCCTCCACAGTACCCGTCCAACATCCTACACCTGTCTGACCCACACACTCCCCTGTACCCCTCCCTAACACCTTACACCTCCTCCTGTCTGACTCACACCCTCCCCAGTACCCCTCCCTGACACCCTACATCTCCTCCTGTCTGACCCACACCCTCCACAGTACCCTCCCCTAACACCCTACACCTCTTCCTGTCTGACCCACACACTCCCCTGTACCCCTCCCTAACACCTTACACCTCCTCCTGTCTGACCCACACACTCCCCTGTACCCCTCCCTAACACCTTACACCTCCTCCTGTCTGACCCACACCCTCCCCATGTACCCCTCCCTGTTACTCATCCAACTCCTCCTCCTGTCTGACCCACACCCTCCACAGTACCCCACCCTGTTACTCACCCGACTCCTCCTCCTGTCTGACCCACACCTTCCACAGTACCCCTCCCTGTTACTCACCCGACTCCTCCTCCTGTCTGACCCACACCCTCCACGGTACCCCTCCCTGTTACTCACCCTACTCCTCCTCCTGTCTGACCCACACCCTCCACGGTACCCCTCCCTGTTACTCACCCCACTCCTCCTCCTGTCTGACCCACACCCTCCACGGTACCCCTCCCTGTTACTCACCCCACTCCTCCTCCTGTCTGACCCACACCCTCCACGGTACCCCTCCCTGTTACTCACCCTACTCCTCCTCCTGTCTGACCCACACCCTCCACGGTACCCCTCCCTATTACTCACCCGACTCCTCCTCCTGTCTGACCCACACCCTCCACGGTACCCCTCCCTGTTACTCACCCGACTCCTCCTCCTGTCTGACCCACACCTTCCACGGTACCCCTCCCTGTTACTCACCCTACTAGTCCTCCTGTCTGACCCACACCCTCCACAGTACCCCTCCCTGTTACTCACCCTACTCCTCCTCCTGTCTGTTCCACACCCTCCACAGTACCCCTCCCTGTTACTCACCCTACTCCTCTTCCTGTCTGACCCACACCCTCCACAGTACCCCTCCCTGTTACTCACCCGACTCCTCCTCCTGTCTGACCCACACCCTCCACGGTACCCCTCCCTGTTACTCACCCTACTCCAACTCCTGTCTAACCCACACCTTCCACAGTACCCCTCCCTGTTACTCACCCTACTCCTCCTCCTGTCTGTCCCACACCCTCCACAGTACCCCTCCCTGTTACTCACCCTACTCCTCCTCCTGTCTGACCCACACCCTCCCCAGCATCCCTCCCTAACACACTGCACCTCCTCCTGTCTGACCCACACCCTCCCCAGTACCCCTCCCTGACACCCTACACCTCCTCCTGTCTGACCCACACCCTCCCCAGTGCCCCTCCCTGACACCCTACACCTCCTCCTGTCTGACCCACACACTCCCCTGTACCCCTCCCTAAAACCTTACTCCTCCTCCTGTCTGACCCATACCCTCCCCATTACCCCTCCCTGACACCCTAAACGTTCTCTTGACTGAACCAAACCCTCCACAGCACCCCTCCCTAACACCCTACACCTCCTCCTGTCTGACCCACACCCTCCCCAGCACCCCTCCCTAACACCCTACACCTCCCGCTGTCTGACCCACACCCTCCAAAGCCCCCCTTGCTGTTACTCACCCTGCACCTCCCCCGTCTGATCCACACCCTCCCAAGTACCCCTCCCTAACACCCTACACCTCCTCTTGTCTGACCCACACCCTCCCCAGTACCCCTCCCTAACACCCTACACCTCCTCCTGTCTGACCCACACACTCCCCAGCACCCCTCCCTAACACCCTACACCTCCTCCTATCTGAACCACACCCTCCCCAGCACCAATCCCTGTTACTCACCCTATAGCTCCTCCTGTCTGACCCACACCCTCCCCCGTACCCCTCCCTGTTACTCAACCTACTCCTCCTGTCTGACCCACAGCCTCCACAGTACCCCTGTCCAACACCCTACTCCTCCTCCTGTCTGACCCACACACTCCCCTGTACCCCTCCCTAACACCTTACACCTCCTCCTGTCTGACCCACACCCTCCCCAGCACCCCTCCTTAACACCCTACACCTCCCGCCGTCTGACCCACACCCTCCAAAGCCCCCCTTGCTGTTACCCTGCACCTCCCCCGTCTGATCCACACCCTCCCCAGTACCCCTCCCTAATACCCTACACCTCCTCCTGTCTGACCCACACCCTCCACAGCACCCCTCCCTAACGCCCTACACCTCATCCCGTCTGACCCACACCCTCCAGAGTACCCCTCCCTGTTACTCACCCTACTCCTCCTCCTGTCTGACCCACACCCTCCACAGATCCCCTCCCTGTTACTCACCCTACTCCTCCTCCTGTCTGACCCACACCCTCCACAGTACCCCTCCCTGTTACTCACCCTACTCCTCCTCCTGTCTGACCCACAGCCTCCACAGTACCCGTCCAACATCCTACACCTGTCTGACCCACACACTCCCCTGTACCCCTCCCTAACACCTTACACCTCCTCCTGTCTGACTCACACCCTCCCCAGTACCCCTCCCTGACACCCTACATCTCCTCCTGTCTGACCCACACCCTCCACAGTACCCTCCCCTAACACCCTACACCTCCTCCTGTCTGACCCACACACTCCCCTGTACCCCTCCCTAACACCTTACACCTCCTCCTGTCTGACCCACACACTCCCCTGTACCCCTCCCTAACACCTTACACCTCCTCCTGTCTGACCCACACCCTCCCCATGTACCCCTCCCTGTTACTCATCCAACTCCTCCTCCTGTCTGACCCACACCCTCCACAGTACCCCACCCTGTTACTCACCCGACTCCTCCTCCTGTCTGACCCACACCTTCCACAGTACCCCTCCCTGTTACTCACCCGACTCCTCCTCCTGTCTGACCCACACCCTCCACGGTACCCCTCCCTGTTACTCACCCTACTCCTCCTCCTGTCTGACCCACACCCTCCACGGTACCCCTCCCTGTTACTCACCCCACTCCTCCTCCTGTCTGACCCACACCCTCCACGGTACCCCTCCCTGTTACTCACCCCACTCCTCCTCCTGTCTGACCCACACCCTCCACGGTACCCCTCCCTGTTACTCACCCTACTCCTCCTCCTGTCTGACCCACACCCTCCACGGTACCCCTCCCTATTACTCACCCGACTCCTCCTCCTGTCTGACCCACACCCTCCACGGTACCCCTCCCTGTTACTCACCCGACTCCTCCTCCTGTCTGACCCACACCTTCCACGGTACCCCTCCCTGTTACTCACCCTACTAGTCCTCCTGTCTGACCCACACCCTCCACAGTACCCCTCCCTGTTACTCACCCTACTCCTCCTCCTGTCTGTTCCACACCCTCCACAGTACCCCTCCCTGTTACTCACCCTACTCCTCTTCCTGTCTGACCCACACCCTCCACAGTACCCCTCCCTGTTACTCACCCGACTCCTCCTCCTGTCTGACCCACACCCTCCACGGTATCCCTCCCTGTTACTCACCCTACTCCAACTCCTGTCTAACCCACACCTTCCACAGTACCCCTCCCTGTTACTCACCCTACTCCTCCTCCTGTCTGTCCCACACCCTCCACAGTACCCCTCCCTGTTACTCACCCTACTCCTCCTCCTGTCTGACCCACACACTCCCCAGCATCCCTCTCTAACACCCTACACCTCCTCCTATCTGAACCACACCCTCCCCAGCACCCATCCCTGTTACTCACCCTATACCTCCTCCTGTCTGACCCACACCCTCCCCCGTACCCCTCCCTGTTACTCACCCTATTCCTCCTCCCGTCTGACCCACACCCTCCACGGTACCCCCCCCCCTGTTACTCACCCTACTCCTCCTCCTATCTGCCCCTCAGCCTCCACAGTACCCCTGTCCAACACCCTACACCTCCTCCTGTCTGACCCACACCCTCCCCAGCATCCCTCCCTAACACACTGCACCTCCTCCTGTCTGACCCACACCCTCCCCAGTACCCCTCCCTGACACCCTACACCTGCTCCTGTCTGACCCACACACTCCCCTGTACCCCTCCCTAACACCTCCTCCTGTCTGATCCACCCTCCCCAGCACCCCTCCCTAACACCCTACACCTCCTCTTGTCTGACCCACACCCTCCCCAGTACCCCTCCCTAACACCCTACACCTCCTCCTGTCTGACCCACACACTCCCCAGCACCCCTCCCTAACACCCTACACCTCCTCCTATCTGAACCACACCCTCCCCAGCACCAATTCCTGTTACTCACCCTATAGCTCCTCCTGTCTGACCCACAGCCTCCCACGTACCCCTCCCTGTTACTCACCCTACTCCTCCTGTCTGACCCACAGCCTCCACAGTACCCCTGTCCAACACTCTACACCTGCTCCTGTCTGACCCACACACTCCCCTGTACCCCTCCCTAAAACCTTACTCCTCCTCCTGTCTGACCCATACCCTCCCCATTACCCCTCCCTGACACCCTAAACGTTCTCTTGACTGAACCACACCCTCCACAGCACCCCTCCCTAACACCCTACACCTCCTCCTGTCTGACCCACACCCTCCACAGTACCCCTCCCTGTTACTCACCCTACTCCTCCTCCTGTCTGACCCACAGCCTCCACAGTACCCCTGTCCAACATCCTACACCTGTCTGACCCACACACTCCCCTGTACCCCTCCCTAACACCTTACACCTCCTCCTGTCTGACTCACACCCTCCCCAGTACCCCTCCCTGACACCCTACATCTCCTCCTGTCTGACCCACACACTCCCCTGTACCCCTCCCTAACACCTTACACCTCCTCCTGTCTGACCCACACACTCCCCTGTACCCCTCCCTAACACCTTACACCTCCTCCTGTCTGACCCACACCCTCCCCATGTACCCCTCCCTGTTACTCATCCAACTCCTCCTCCTGTCTGACCCACACCCTCCACGGTACCCCTCCCTGTTACTCACCCCACTCCTCCTCCTGTCTGACCCACACCCTCCACGGTACCCCTCCCTGTTACTCACCCCACTCCTCCTCCTGTCTGACCCACACCCTCCACGGTACCCCTCCCTGTTACTCACCCTACTCCTCCTCCTGTCTGACCCACACCCTCCACGGTACCCCTCCCTATTACTCACCCGACTCCTCCTCCTGTCTGACCCACACCCTCCACGGTACCCCTCCCTGTTACTCACCCGACTCCTCCTCCTGTCTGACCCACACCTTCCACGGTACCCCTCCCTGTTACTCACCCTACTAGTCCTCCTGTCTGACCCACACCCTCCACAGTACCCCTCCCTGTTACTCACCCTACTCCTCCTCCTGTCTGTTCCACACCCTCCACAGTACCCCTCCCTGTTACTCACCCTACTCCTCTTCCTGTCTGACCCACACCCTCCACAGTACCCCTCCCTGTTACTCACCCGACTCCTCCTCCTGTCTGACCCACACCCTCCACGGTATCCCTCCCTGTTACTCACCCTACTCCAACTCCTGTCTAACCCACACCTTCCACAGTACCCCTCCCTGTTACTCACCCTACTCCTCCTCCTGTCTGTCCCACACCCTCCACAGTACCCCTCCCTGTTACTCACCCTACTCCTCCTCCTGTCTGACCCACACACTCCCCAGCATCCCTCTCTAACACCCTACACCTCCTCCTATCTGAACCACACCCTCCCCAGCACCCATCCCTGTTACTCACCCTATACCTCCTCCTGTCTGACCCACACCCTCCCCCGTACCCCTCCCTGTTACTCACCCTATTCCTCCTCCCGTCTGACCCACACCCTCCACGGTACCCCCCCCCCTGTTACTCACCCTACTCCTCCTCCTATCTGCCCCTCAGCCTCCACAGTACCCCTGTCCAACACCCTACACCTCCTCCTGTCTGACCCACACCCTCCCCAGCATCCCTCCCTAACACACTGCACCTCCTCCTGTCTGACCCACACCCTCCCCAGTACCCCTCCCTGACACCCTACACCTGCTCCTGTCTGACCCACACACTCCCCTGTACCCCTCCCTAACACCTCCTCCTGTCTGATCCACCCTCCCCAGCACCCCTCCCTAACACCCTACACCTCCTCTTGTCTGACCCACACCCTCCCCAGTACCCCTCCCTAACACCCTACACCTCCTCCTGTCTGACCCACACACTCCCCAGCACCCCTCCCTAACACCCTACACCTCCTCCTATCTGAACCACACCCTCCCCAGCACCAATTCCTGTTACTCACCCTATAGCTCCTCCTGTCTGACCCACAGCCTCCCACGTACCCCTCCCTGTTACTCACCCTACTCCTCCTGTCTGACCCACAGCCTCCACAGTACCCCTGTCCAACACTCTACACCTGCTCCTGTCTGACCCACACACTCCCCTGTACCCCTCCCTAAAACCTTACTCCTCCTCCTGTCTGACCCATACCCTCCCCATTACCCCTCCCTGACACCCTAAACGTTCTCTTGACTGAACCACACCCTCCACAGCACCCCTCCCTAACACCCTACACCTCCTCCTGTCTGACCCACACCCTCCACAGTACCCCTCCCTGTTACTCACCCTACTCCTCCTCCTGTCTGACCCACAGCCTCCACAGTACCCCTGTCCAACATCCTACACCTGTCTGACCCACACACTCCCCTGTACCCCTCCCTAACACCTTACACCTCCTCCTGTCTGACTCACACCCTCCCCAGTACCCCTCCCTGACACCCTACATCTCCTCCTGTCTGACCCACACACTCCCCTGTACCCCTCCCTAACACCTTACACCTCCTCCTGTCTGACCCACACACTCCCCTGTACCCCTCCCTAACACCTTACACCTCCTCCTGTCTGACCCACACCCTCCCCATGTACCCCTCCCTGTTACTCATCCAACTCCTCCTCCTGTCTGACCCACACCCTCCACAGTACCCCACCCTGTTACTCACCCGACTCCTCCTCCTGTCTGACCCACACCTTCCACAGTACCCCTCCCTGTTACTCACCCGACTCCTCCTCCTGTCTGACCCACACCCTCCACAGTACCCCTCCCTGTTACTCACCCTACTCCTCCTCCTGTCTGACCCACACCCTCCACGGTACCCCTCCCTGTTACTCACCCCACTCCTCCTCCTGTCTGACCCACACCCTCCACGGTACCCCTCCCTGTTACTCACCCCACTCCTCCTCCTGTCTGACCCACACCCTCCACGGTACCCCTCCCTGTTACTCACCCTACTCCTCCTCCTGTCTGACCCACACCCTCCACGGTACCCCTCCCTATTACTCACCCGACTCCTCCTCCTGTCTGACCCACACCCTCCACGGTACCCCTCCCTGTTACTCACCCGACTCCTCCTCCTGTCTGACCCACACCTTCCACGGTACCCCTCCCTGTTACTCACCCTACTAGTCCTCCTGTCTGACCCACACCCTCCACAGTACCCCTCCCTGTTACTCACCCTACTCCTCCTCCTGTCTGTTCCACACCCTCCACAGTACCCCTCCCTGTTACTCACCCTACTCCTCTTCCTGTCTGACCCACACCCTCCACAGTACCCCTCCCTGTTACTCACCCGACTCCTCCTCCTGTCTGACCCACACCCTCCACGGTACCCCTCCCTGTTACTCACCCTACTCCAACTCCTGTCTAACCCACACCTTCCACAGTACCCCTCCCTGTTACTCACCCTACTCCTCCTCCTGTCTGTCCCACACCCTCCACAGTACCCCTCCCTGTTACTCACCCTACTCCTCCTCCTGTCTGACCCACAGCCTCCACAGTACCCCTGTCCAACACACTACACCTCCTCCTGTCTGACCCACACACTCCCCAGCATCCCTCTCTAACACCCTACACCTCCTCCTATCTGAACCACACCCTCCCCAGCACCCATCCCTGTTACTCACCCTATACCTCCTCCTGTCTGACCCACACCCTCCCCCGTACCCCTCCCTGTTACTCACCCTATTCCTCCTCCTGTCTGACCCACACACTCCCCTGTACCCCTCCCTAATACCCTACACCTCCTCCTGTCTGACCCACACCCTCCCCAGCACCCGTCCCTAATACCCTACACCTGCTCCTGTCTGACCTACACCCACCCCAGCACCCCTCCCTAACACCCTACACCTCCTCCTGTCTGACCCACACACTCCCCTGTACCCCTCCCTAATACCCTACACCTGCTCCTGTCTGACCCACACCCTCCCCAGCACCCGTCCCTAATACCCTACACCTGCTCCTGTCTGACCTACACCCACCCCAGCACCCCTCCCTAACACCCTACACCTCCTCCTGTCTGACGCACACCCTCCACAGTAACCCTCCCTGTTACTCACCCTACTAGTCCTCCTGTCTGACCCACACCCTCCACAGTACCCCTCCCTGTTACTCACCCTACTCCTCCTCCTGTCTGTTCCACACCCTCCACAGTACCCCTCCCTGTTACTCACCCTACTCCTCTTCCTGTCTGACCCACACCCTCCACAGTACCCCTCCCTGTTACTCACCCGACTCCTCCTCCTGTCTGACCCACACCCTCCACGGTACCCCTCCCTGTTACTCACCCTACTCCAACTCCTGTCTAACCCACACCTTCCACAGTACCCCTCCCTGTTACTCACCCTACTCCTCCTCCTGTCTGTCCCACACCCTCCACAGTACCCCTCCCTGTTACTCACCCTACTCCTCCTCCTGTCTGACCCACAGCCTCCACAGTACCCCTGTCCAACACACTACACCTCCTCCTGTCTGACCCACACACTCCCCAGCATCCCTCTCTAACACCCTACACCTCCTCCTATCTGAACCACACCCTCCCCAGCACCCATCCCTGTTACTCACCCTATACCTCCTCCTGTCTGACCCACACCCTCCCCCGTACCCCTCCCTGTTACTCACCCTATTCCTCCTCCTGTCTGACCCACACACTCCCCTGTACCCCTCCCTAATACCCTACACCTCCTCCTGTCTGACCCACACCCTCCCCAGCACCCGTCCCTAATACCCTACACCTGCTCCTGTCTGACCTACACCCACCCCAGCACCCCTCCCTAACACCCTACACCTCCTCCTGTCTGACGCACACCCTCCACAGTAACCCTCCCTGTTACTCACCCTACTCCTCCTCCTGTCTGACCCACACCCTCCACAGTAACCCTCCCTGTTACTCACCCTACTCCTCCTCCTGTCTGACCCACACCCTCCAAGCACCCCTCCCTGGTAGTCACCCTACTCCTCCTCCTGTCTGACCCACACCCTCCACAGTACCCCTCCCTGTTACTCACCCTACTCCTCCTCCTGTCTGACCCACAGCCTCCACAGTACCCCTGTCCAACACCCTACACCTCCTCCTGTCTGACCCACACACTCCACAGTACCCCTCCCTAACACCCTACACCTCCTCCTGTCTGACCCACCCCCTCCCCAGTACCCCTCCCTAACACCCTACACCTCCTCCTGTCTGACCCACACACTCCCCTGTACCCCTCCCTAATACCCTACACCTGCTCCTGTCTGACCCACACCCTCCCCAGCACCCCTCCCTAATACCCTACACCTGCTCCGGTCTGACCTACACCCACCCCAGCACCCCTCCCTAACACCCTACACCTCCTCCTGTCTGACGCACACCCTCCACAGTACCCTTCCCTAACACCTTACACCTCCCCCTGTCTGACCCACACCCTCCCCAGCACCCCTCCCTAATACCCTACACCTGCTCCTGTCTGACCTACACCCACCCCAGCACCCCTCCCTAACACCCTACTCCTCCTCCTGTCTGACCCACACCCTCCACAGTAACCCTCCCTGTTACTCACCCTATTCCTCCTCCTGTCTGACCCACACCCTCCACAGCACCCCTCCCTGGTAGTCACCCTACTCCTCCTCCTGTCTGACCCACACCCTCCACAGTACCCCTCCCTGTTACTCACCCTACTCCTCCTCCTGTCTGACCCACACACTCCCCTGTACCCCTCCCTAACACCCTACACCTCCTCCTGTCTGACCCACACCCTCCCCAGTACCCCTTCCTGACACCCTAAACGTTCTCTTGACTGAACCACACCCTCCCCAGTACCCCTCCCTGTTACTCACCCTACTCCTCCTCCTGTCTGACCCACACCCTCCACAGTACCCCTGTCCAACACCCTACTCCTCCTCCTGTCTGACCCACAACCTCCACAGTACCCCTTCCTGACACCCTAAACGTTCTCTTGACTGAACCACACCCTCCCCAGTACCCCTCCCTGTTACTCACCCTACTCCTCCTCCTGTCTGACCCACACCCTCCACAGTACCCCTGTCCAACACCCTACAACTCCTCCTGTCTGACCCACACACTCCCCTGTACCCCTCCCTAATACCCTACACCTCCTCCTGTCTGACCCACACCCTCCCCAGCACCCCTCCCTAATACCCTACACCTGCTCCTGTCTGACCTACACCCACCCCAGCACCCCTCCCTAACACCCTACACCTCCTCCTGTCTGACGCACACCCTCCACAGTAACCCTCCCTGTTACTCACCCTACTCCTCCTCCTGTCTGACCCACACACTCCCCAGTACCCCTCCCTGACACCCTACACCTCCTCCTGTCTGACCCACACCCTCCCCAGTACCCCTCCCTGACACCCTACACCTCCTCCTGTCTGACCCACACCCTCCCCAGCACCCCTCCCTAACACCCTACACCTCCTCCTGTCTGACCCACACCCTCCCCAGTACCCCTCCCTGACACCCTAAACGTTCTCTTGACTGAACCACACCCTCCACAGCACCCCTCCCTAACACCCTACTCCTCCTCCTGTCTGACCCACACCCTCCCCAGTACCCCTCCCTTTTACTCATCCTACTCCTCCTCCTGTCTGACCCACACCCTCCACAGTACCCCTGTCCAACTCCCTACACCTCCTCCTGTCTGTCCCACACCCACCCCAGCACCCCTCCCTAACACCCTACACGTCCTCCTGTCTGACCCACACCCTCCACAGCACCCCTCCCTATCACCCTACAACTCCTCCCGTCTGACCCACACCCTCACTGTTACTCACCCTACTCCTGCTCCTGTCTGACCCACACCCTCCACAGTAACCCTCCCTGTTACTCACCCTACTCCTCCTCCTGTCTGACCCACACCCTCCGCAGATCCCCTCCCTGTTAGTCACCCTACTCCTCCTCCTGTCTGACCCACACCCTCCACAGCACCCCTCCCTAACGCCCTACACCTCCTCCTGTCTGACCCACACCCTCCACAGTACCCCTCCCTGTCCAACACCCTACTCCTCCTCCTGTCTGACCCACGCCCTCCACAGTACCCCTCCCTGTTACTCACCCTACACCTCCTCCTGTCTGACCCACACCCTCCCCAGCACCCCTCCCTAATACCCTACACCTGCTCCTGTCTGACCTAGACCCACCCCAGCACCCCTCCCTAATACCCTACACCTCCTCCTGTCTGACCCACTCCCTCCACAGCACCCCTCCCTAACACACTGCACCTCCTCCTGTCTGACCCACACCCTCCCCCGTACCCCTCCCTGTTACTCACCCTATTCCTCCTCCTGTCTGACCCACACCCTCCCCAGCACCCGTCCCTAATACCCTACACCTGCTCCTGTCTGACCTACACCCACCCCAGCACCCCTCCCTAACACCCTACACCTCCTCCTGTCTGACGCACACCCTCCACAGTAACCCTCCCTGTTACTCACCCTACTCCTCCTCCTGTCTGACCCACACCCTCCACAGTAACCCTCCCTGTTACTCACCCTACTCCTCCTCCTGTCTGACCCACACCCTCCAAGCACCCCTCCCTGGTAGTCACCCTACTCCTCCTCCTGTCTGACCCACACCCTCCACAGTACCCCTCCCTGTTACTCACCCTACTCCTCCTCCTGTCTGACCCACAGCCTCCACAGTACCCCTGTCCAACACCCTACACCTCCTCCTGTCTGACCCACACACTCCACAGTACCCCTCCCTAACACCCTACACCTCCTCCTGTCTGACCCACCCCCTCCCCAGTACCCCTCCCTAACACCCTACACCTCCTCTTGCCTGACCCACACCCTCCCCAGCATCCCTCCCTAACACCCTACACCTCCTCCTGTCTGACCCACACACTCCCCTGTACCCCTCCCTAATACCCTACACCTGCTCCTGTCTGACCCACACCCTCCCCAGCACCCCTCCCTAATACCCTACACCTGCTCCGGTCTGACCTACACCCACCCCAGCACCCCTCCCTAACACCCTACACCTCCTCCTGTCTGACGCACACCCTCCACAGTACCCTTCCCTAACACCTTACACCTCCCCCTGTCTGACCCACACCCTCCCCAGCACCCCTCCCTAATACCCTACACCTGCTCCTGTCTGACCTACACCCACCCCAGCACCCCTCCCTAACACCCTACTCCTCCTCCTGTCTGACCCACACCCTCCACAGTAACCCTCCCTGTTACTCACCCTATTCCTCCTCCTGTCTGACCCACACCCTCCACAGCACCCCTCCCTGGTAGTCACCCTACTCCTCCTCCTGTCTGACCCACACCCTCCACAGTACCCCTCCCTGTTACTCACCCTACTCCTCCTCCTGTCTGACCCACACACTCCCCTGTACCCCTCCCTAACACCCTACACCTCCTCCTGTCTGACCCACACCCTCCCCAGTACCCCTTCCTGACACCCTAAACGTTCTCTTGACTGAACCACACCCTCCCCAGTACCCCTCCCTGTTACTCACCCTACTCCTCCTCCTGTCTGACCCACACCCTCCACAGTACCCCTGTCCAACACCCTACTCCTCCTCCTGTCTGACCCACACCCTCCACAGTACCCCTGTCCAACACCCTACACCTCCTCCTGTCTGACCCACAACCTCCACAGTACCCCTTCCTGACACCCTAAACGTTCTCTTGACTGAACCACACCCTCCCCAGTACCCCTCCCTGTTACTCACCCTACTCCTCCTCCTGTCTGACCCACACCCTCCACAGTACCCCTGTCCAACACCCTACAACTCCTCCTGTCTGACCCACACACTCCCCTGTACCCCTCCCTAATACCCTACACCTCCTCCTGTCTGACCCACACCCTCCCCAGCACCCCTCCCTAATACCCTACACCTGCTCCTGTCTGACCTACACCCACCCCAGCACCCCTCCCTAACACCCTACACCTCCTCCTGTCTGACGCACACCCTCCACAGTAACCCTCCCTGTTACTCACCCTACTCCTCCTCCTGTCTGACCCACACCCTCCACAGTAACCCTCCCTGTTACTCACCCTACTCCTCCTCCTGTCTGACCCACACCCTCCAAGCACCCCTCCCTGGTAGTCACCCTACTCCTCCTCCTGTCTGACCCACACCCTCCACAGTACCCCTCCCTGTTACTCACCCTACTCCTCCTCCTGTCTGACCCACAGCCTCCACAGTACCCCTGTCCAACACCCTACACCTCCTCCTGTCTGACCCACACACTCCACAGTACCCCTCCCTAACACCCTACACCTCCTCCTGTCTGACCCACCCCCTCCCCAGTACCCCTCCCTAACACCCTACACCTCCTCTTGCCTGACCCACACCCTCCCCAGCATCCCTCCCTAACACCCTACACCTCCTCCTGTCTGACCCACACACTCCCCTGTACCCCTCCCTAATACCCTACACCTGCTCCTGTCTGACCCACACCCTCCCCAGCACCCCTCCCTAATACCCTACACCTGCTCCGGTCTGACCTACACCCATCCCAGCACCCCTCCCTAACACCCTACACCTCCTCCTGTCTGACGCACACCCTCCACAGTACCCTTCCCTAACACCTTACACCTCCCCCTGTCTGACCCACACCCTCCCCAGCACCCCTCCCTAATACCCTACACCTGCTCCTGTCTGACCTACACCCACCCCAGCACCCCTCCCTAACACCCTACTCCTCCTCCTGTCTGACCCACACCCTCCACAGTAACCCTCCCTGTTACTCACCCTATTCCTCCTCCTGTCTGACCCACACCCTCCACAGCACCCCTCCCTGGTAGTCACCCTACTCCTCCTCCTGTCTGACCCACACCCTCCACAGTACCCCTCCCTGTTACTCACCCTACTCCTCCTCCTGTCTGACCCACACACTCCCCTGTACCCCTCCCTAACACCCTACACCTCCTCCTGTCTGACCCACACCCTCCCCAGTACCCCTTCCTGACACCCTAAACGTTCTCTTGACTGAACCACACCCTCCCCAGTACCCCTCCCTGTTACTCACCCTACTCCTCCTCCTGTCTGACCCACACCCTCCACAGTACCCCTGTCCAACACCCTACTCCTCCTCCTGTCTGACCCACACCCTCCACAGTACCCCTGTCCAACACCCTACACCTCCTCCTGTCTGACCCACAACCTCCACAGTACCCCTTCCTGACACCCTAAACGTTCTCTTGACTGAACCACACCCTCCCCAGTACCCCTCCCTGTTACTCACCCTACTCCTCCTCCTGTCTGACCCACACCCTCCACAGTACCCCTGTCCAACACCCTACAACTCCTCCTGTCTGACCCACACACTCCCCTGTACCCCTCCCTAATACCCTACACCTCCTCCTGTCTGACCCACACCCTCCCCAGCACCCCTCCCTAATACCCTACACCTGCTCCTGTCTGACCTACACCCACCCCAGCACCCCTCCCTAACACCCTACACCTCCTCCTGTCTGACGCACACCCTCCACAGTAACCCTCCCTGTTACTCACCCTACTCCTCCTCCTGTCTGACCCACACACTCCCCAGTACCCCTCCCTGACACCCTACACCTCCTCCTGTCTGACCCACACCCTCCCCAGTACCCCTCCCTGACACCCTACACCTCCTCCTGTCTGACCCACACACTCCCCAGTACCCCTCCCTGACACCCTACACCTCCTCCTGTCTGACCCACACCCTCCGCAGTACCCCTCCCTAACACCCTACACCTCCTCCTGTCTGACCCACACCCTCCCCAGTACCCCTCCCTGACACCCTAAACGTTCTCTTGACTGAACCACACCCTCCACAGCACCCCTCCCTAACACCCTACTCCTCCTCCTGTCTGACCCACACCCTCCCCAGTACCCCTCCCTTTTACTCATCCTACTCCTCCTCCTGTCTGACCCACACCCTCCACAGTACCCCTCCCTGTCCAACTCCCTACACCTCCTCCTGTCTGTCCCACACCCACCCCAGCACCCCTCCCTAACACCCTACACGTCCTCCTGTCTGACCCACACCCTCCACAGCACCCCTCCCTATCACCCTACAACTCCTCCCGTCTGACCCACACCCTCACTGTTACTCACCCTACTCCTGCTCCTGTCTGACCCACACCCTCCGCAGATCCCCTCCCTGTTAGTCACCCTACTCCTCCTCCTGTCTGACCCACACCCTCCACAGCACCCCTCCCTAACGCCCTACACCTCCTCCTGTCTGACCCACACCCTCCACAGTACCCCTCCCTGTTACTCACCCTACACCTCCTCCTGTCTGACCCACACCCTCCCCAGCACCCCTCCCTAATACCCTACACCTGCTCCTGTCTGACCTAGACCCACCCCAGCACCCCTCCCTAATACCCTACACCTCCTCCTGTCTGACCCACTCCCTCCACAGCACCCCTCCCTAACACACTGCACCTCCTCCTGTCTGACCCACACCCTCCCAAGTACCCCTCCCTGACACCCTACACATCCTCCTGTCTGACCCACACCCTCCCCATGTACCCCTCCCTGACACCCTAAACGTTCAGTTGACTGACCCACACCCTCCCCAGTACCCCTCCCTGACACCCTACACCTCCTCCTGACTGACCCACATCCTCCACAGCACCCCTCCCTAACTCCCTACACCTCCTCCCGTAAGACCCACACCCTCCACAGCACCCCTCCCTGTTACTCATCCTACTCCTCCTCCTGTCTGACCCACACCCTCCACAGTACCCCTCCCTGTTACTCACCCTACTCCTCCTCCTGTCTGACCCACACACTCCCCAGTACCCCTCCCTGACACCCTACACCTCCTCCTGTCTGACCCACACCCTCCGCAGTACCCCTCCCTAACACCCTACACCTCCTCCTGTCTGACCCACACCCTCCCCAGTACCCCTCCCTGACACCCTAAACGTTCTCTTGACTGAACCACACCCTCCACAGCACCCCTCCCTAACACCCTACTCCTCCTCCTGTCTGACCCACACCCTCCCCAGTACCCCTCCCTTTTACTCATCCTACTCCTCCTCCTGTCTGACCCACACCCTCCACAGTACCCCTCCCTGTCCAACTCCCTACACCTCCTCCTGTCTGTCCCACACCCACCCCAGCACCCCTCCCTAACACCCTACACGTCCTCCTGTCTGACCCACACCCTCCACAGCACCCCTCCCTATCACCCTACAACTCCTCCCGTCTGACCCACACCCTCACTGTTACTCACCCTACTCCTGCTCCTGTCTGACCCACACCCTCCACAGTAACCCTCCCTGTTACTCACCCTACTCCTCCTCCTGTCTGACCCACACCCTCCGCAGATCCCCTCCCTGTTAGTCACCCTACTCCTCCTCCTGTCTGACCCACACCCTCCACAGCACCCCTCCCTAACGCCCTACACCTCCTCCTGTCTGACCCACACCCTCCACAGTCCCCCTCCCTGTTACTCATCCTACTCTTCCTGCTGTCTGACCCACACCCTCCACAGTACCCCTCCCTGTCCAACACCCTACTCCTCCTCCTGTCTGACCCACGCCCTCCACAGTACCCCTCCCTGTTACTCACCCTACACCTCCTCCTGTCTGACCCACACCCTCCCCAGCACCCCTCCCTAATACCCTACACCTGCTCCTGTCTGACCTAGACCCACCCCAGCACCCCTCCCTAATACCCTACACCTCCTCCTGTCTGACCCACTCCCTCCACAGCACCCCTCCCTAACACACTGCACCTCCTCCTGTCTGACCCACACCCTCCCAAGTACCCCTCCCTGACACCCTGCACCTCCTCCTGTCTGACCCACACACTCCCCTGTACCCCTCCCTAACACCTTACACCTCCTCCTGTCTGACCCATACCCTCCCCATTACCCATCCCTGACACCCTAAACGTTCTCTTGACTGAACCACACCCTCCACAGCACCCCTCCTTAACACCCTACACCTCCTCCTGTCTGACCCACACCCTCCACAGTCCCCCTCCCTGTTACTCATCCTACTCCTCCTCCTGTCTGACCCACGCCCTCCACAGTACCCCTCCCTGTTACTCACCCTACACCTCCTCCTGTCTGACCCACACCCTCCCCAGCACCCCTCCCTAATACCCTACACCTGCTCCTGTCTGACCTACACCCACCCCAGCACCCCTCCCTAATACCCTACACCTCCTCCTGTCTGACCCACACCCTCCACTGTACCCATCCCTGTTACTCACCCTACTCCTCCTCCTGTCTGACCCACACCCTCCACAGTACCCCTCCCTGTTACTCACCCTACTCCTCCTCCTGTCTGACACACACCCTCCACAGTACCCACCCCCTGTTACTCACCCTACTCCTCCTCCTGTCTGACCCACACACTCCCCTGTACCCCTCCCTAACACACTGCACCTCCTCCTGTCTGACCCACACCCTCCCCTGTACCCCTCCCTAACACCTTACACCTCCTCCTGTCTGACCCATACCCTCCCCATTACCCCTCCCTGACACCCTAAACGTTCTCTTGACTGAACCACACCCTCCACAGCACCCCTCCCTAACACCCTACACCTCCTCCTGTCTGACCCACACCCTCCACAGTACCCCTCCCTGTTACTCATCCTACTCCTCCTCCTGTCTGACCCACACCCTCCACAGTAACCCTCCCTGTTACTCACCCTACTCCTCCTCCTGTCTGACCCACACCCTCCACAGTACCCACCCCCTGTTACTCACCCTACTCCTCCTCCTGTCTGACCCACAGCCTCCACAGTACCCGTCCAACACCCTACACCTCCTCCTGTCTGACCCACACCCTCCACAGTACCCCTCCCTGTTACTCATCCTACTCCTCCTCCTGTCTGACCCACACCCTCCACAGTACCCCTCCCTGTTACTCATCCTACTCCTCCTCCTGTCTGACCCACACCCTCCACAGTACCCCTCCCTGTTACTCACCCTACTGTCTGACCCACACCCTCCACATATCCCCTCCCTGTCCAAAACCCTACACCTGCTCCTGTCTGACCCACACCCTTTCCAGCATCCCTCCCTAACAGCCTACACCTCCTCCTATCTGACCCACACCCTCCCAAGCCCCCCTCCCTGTTACTCACCCTACACCTCCTCCCGTCTGACCCACACCCTCCCCAGTACCCGACCCTGTTACTCACCCTACACCCTAAACGTTCAGTTGACTGACCCACACCCTCCCCAGTACACCTCCCTGACACCCTACACCTCCTCCTGACTGACCCACACCCTCCCCAGTACCCCTCCCTGACACCCTACACCTCCTCCTGACTGACCCACACCCTCCACAGCACCCCTCCCTAACACCCTACACCTCCTCCTGTCTGACCCACACCCTTCCCAGCACCCCTCCCTAATACCCTACACCTCCTCCTGTCTGACCCACACCCTCCCCAGCACCCTTCCCTAATACCCTACACCTCCTCCTGTCTGACCCACACCCTTCCCAGCACCCCTCCCTAACACCCTACAACTCCTCCTGTCTGAACCACACCCTCCTCAGTACACCTCCCTGACACCCTACACATCCTCCTGTCTGACCCACACCCTCCCCATGTACCCCTCCCTGACACCCTAAACGTTCAGTTGACTGACCCACACCCTCCCCAATACCCCTCCCTGACACCCTACACCTCCTGCTGACTGACCCACATCCTCCACAGCACCCCTCCCTAACTCCCTACACCTCCTCCCGTATGACCCACACCCTCCACAGCACCCCTCCCTGTTACTCATCCTACTCCTCCTCCTGTCTGACCCACACCCTCCACAGTACCCCTCCCTGTTACTCACCCTACTCCTCCTCCTGTCTGACCCACACCCTCCCCAGTACCCCTCCCTGACACCCTACACCTCCTCCTGTCTGACCCACACCCTCCACAGTACCCCTCCCTGTTACTCACCCTACTCCTCCTCCTGTCTGACCCACACACTCCCCAGTACCCCTCCCTGACACCCTACACCTCCTCCTGTCTGACCCACACACTCCCCAGTACCCCTCCCTGACACCCTACACCTCCTCCTGTCTGACCCACACCCTCCGCAGTACCCCTCCCTAACACCCTACACCTCCTCCTGTCTGACCCACACCCTCCCCAGTACCCCTCCCTGACACCCTAAACGTTCTCTTGACTGAACCACACCCTCCACAGCACCCCTCCCTAACACCCTACTCCTCCTCCTGTCTGACCCACACCCTCCCCAGTACCCCTCCCTTTTACTCATCCTACTCCTCCTCCTGTCTGACCCACACTCTCCACAGTACCCCTGTCCAACTCCCTACACCTCCTCCTGTCTGACCCACACCCTCCCCAGCACCCCTCCCTAACACCCTACACGTTCTCCTGTCTGACCCACACCCTCCACAGCACCCCTCCCTATCACCCTACAACTCCTCCCGTCTGACCCACACCCTCACTGTTACTCACCCTACTCCTGCTCCTGTCTGACCCACACCCTCCACAGTAACCCTCCCTGTTACTCACCCTACTCCTCCACCTGTCTGACCCACACCCTCCGCAGATCCCCTCCCTGTTAGTCACCCTACTCCTCCTCCTGTCTGACCCACACCCTCCACAGCACCCCTCCCTAACGCCCTACACCTCCTCCTGTCTGACCCACACCCTCCACAGTCCCCCTCCCTGTTACTCATCCTACTCTTCCTCCTGTCTGACCCACACCCTCCACAGTACCCCTCCCTGTCCAACACCCTACTCCTCCTCCTGTCTGACCCACGCCCTCCACAGTACCCCTCCCTGTTACTCACCCTACACCTCCTCCTGTCTGACCCACACCCTCCCCAGCACCCCTCCGTAATACCCTACACCTGCTCCTGTCTGACCTAGACCCACCCCAGCACCCCTCCCTAATACCCTACACCTCCTCCTGTCTGACCCACTCCCTCCACAGCACCCCTCCCTAACACACTGCACCTCCTCCTGTCTGACCCACACCCTCCCAAGTACCCCTCCCTGACACCCTGCACCTCCTCCTGTCTGACCCACACACTCCCCTGTACCCCTCCCTAACAGCTTACACCTCCTCCTGTCTGACCCATACCCTCCCCATTACCCCTCCCTGACACCCTAAACGTTCTCTTGACTGAACCACACCCTCCACAGCACCCCTCCTTAACACCCTACACCTCCTCCTGTCTGACCCACACCCTCCACAGTCCCCCTCCCTGTTACTCATCCTACTCCTCCTCCTGTCTGACCCACACCCTCCACAGTACCCCTCCCTGTCCAACACCCTACTCCTCCTCCTGTCTGACCCACGCCCTCCACAGTACCCCTCCCTGTTACTCACCCTACACCTCCTCCTCTCTGACCCACACCCTCCCCAGCACCCCTCCCTAATACCCTACACCTGCTCCTGTCTGACCTACACCCACCCCAGCACCCCTCCCTAATACCCTACACCTCCTCCTGTCTGACCCACTCCCTCCACAGCACCCCTCCCTAACACCCTACACCTCCTCCCGTCTGACCCACACCCTCCACAGTACCCATCCCTGTTACTCACCCTACTCCTCCTCCTGTCTGACCCACACCCTCCACAGTACCCCTCCCTGTTACTTACCCTACTCCTCCTCCTGTCTGACACACACCCTCCACAGTACCCACCCCCTGTTACTCACCCTACTCCTCCTCCTGTCTGACCCACACACTCCCCTGTACCCCTCCCTAACACACTGCACCTCCTCCTGTCTGACCCACACCCTCCCCTGTACCCCTCCCTAACACCTTACACCTCCTCCTGTCTGACCCATACCCTCCCCATTACCCCTCCCTGACACCCTAAACGTTCTCTTGACTGAACCACACCCTCCACAGCACCTCTCCCTAACACCCTACACCTCCTCCTGTCTGACCCACACCCTCCACAGTACCCCTCCCTGTTACTCATCCTACTCCTCCTCCTGTCTGACCCACACCCTCCACAGTACCCCTCCCTGTTACTCACCCTACTGTCTGACCCACACCCTCCACATATCCCCTCCCTGTCCAAAACCCTACACCTGCTCCTGTCTGACCCACACCCTCCCCAGCACCCCTCCCTAACACCCTACACCTCCTCCTGTCTGACCCACACCCTCCAAAGCCTCCCTCGCTTTTACTCACCCTGCACCTCCCCCTGTCTGACCCACACCATCCCCAGTACCCCTCCCTAACACCCAACACCTCCTCCCGTCTGACCCACACCCTCCACAGTACCCCTCCCTGTTACTCACCCTACTCCTCCTCCTGTCTGACCCACACCCTCCCCAGTACCCCTCCCTGACACCCTACACCTCCTCCTGTCTGACCCACACCCTCCACAGTACCCCTCCCTGTTACTCACCCTACTCCTCCTCCTGTCTGACCCACACCCTCCCCAGTACCCGTCCCTGACACCCTACACCTCCTCCTGTCTGACCCACACACTCCCCAGTACCCCTCCCTGACACCCTACACCTCCTCCTGTCTGACCCACACCCTCCCCAGTACCCCTCCCTGACACCCTACACCTCCTCCTGTCTGACCCACACACTCCCCAGTACCCCTCCCTGAGACCCTACACCTCCTCCTGTCTGACCCACACCCTCCGCAGTACCCCTCCCTGACACCCTAAACGTTCTCTTGACTGAACCACACCCTCCACAGCACCCCTCCCTAACACCCTATTCCTCCTCCTGTCTGACCCACACCCTCCCCAGTACCCCTCCCTTTTACTCATCCTACTCCTCCTCCTGTCTGACCCACACCCTCCACAGTACCCCTCCCTGTCCAACACCCTACTCCTCCTCCTGTCTGACCCACACCCACCCCAGCACCCCTCCCTAACACCCTACACGTCCTCCTGTCTGACCCACACCCTCACTGTTACTCACCCTACTCCTGCTCCTGTCTGACCCACACCCTCCACAGTAACCCTCCCTGTTATTCACCCTACTCCTCCTCCTGTCTGACCCACACCCTCCGCAGATCCCCTCCCTGTTAGTCACCCTACTCCTCCTCCTGTCTGACCCACACCCTCCACAGCACCCCTCCCTAACGCCCTACACCTCCTCCTGTCTGACCCACACCCTCCACAGTCCCCCTCCCTGTTACTCATCCTACTCTTCCTCCTGTCTGACCCACACCCTCCACAGTACCCCTCCCTGTCCAACACCCTACTCCTCCTCCTGTCTGACCCACGCGCTCCACAGTACCCCTCCCTGTTACTCACCCTACACCTCCTCCTGTCTGACCCACACCCTCCACAGCACCCCTCCCTAATACCCTACACCTGCTCCTGTCTGACCTAGACCCACCCCAGCACCCCTCCCTAATACCCTACACCTCCTCCTGTCTGACCCACTCCCTCCACAGCACCCCTCCCTAACACACTGCACCTCCTCCTGTCTGACCCACACCCTCCCAAGTACCCCTCCCTGACACCCTGCACCTACTCCTGTCTGACCCACACACTCCCCTGTACCCCTCCCTAACACCTTACACCTCCTCCTGTCTGACCCATACCCTCCCCATTACCCCTCCCTGACACCCTAAACGTTCTCTTGACTGAACCACACCCTCCACAGCACCCCTCCTTAACACCCTACACCTCCTCCTGTCTGACCCACACCCTCCACAGTCCCCCTCCCTGTTACTCATCCTACTCCTCCTCCTGTCTGACCCACGCCCTCCACAGTACCCCTCCCTGTTACTCACCCTACACCTCCTCCTGTCTGACCCACACCCTCCCCACTACCCCTCCCTGACACCCTACACCTCCTCCTGTCTGACCCACACCCTCCACAGTACCCCTCCCTGTTACTCACCCTACTCCTCCTCCTGTCTGACCCACACCCTCCCCAGTACCCGTCCCTGACACCCTACACCTCCTCCTGTCTGACCCACACACTCCCCAGTACCCCTCCCTGACACCCTACACCTCCTCCTGTCTGACCCACACCCTCCCCAGTACCCCTCCCTGACACCCTACACCTCCTCCTGTCTGACCCACACACTCCCCAGTACCCCTCCCTGACACCCTAAACGTTCTCTTGACTGAACCACACCCTCCACAGCACCCCTCCCTAACACCCTATTCCTCCTCCTGTCTGACCCACACCCTCCCCAGTACCCCTCCCTTTTACTCATCCTACTCCTCCTCCTGTCTGACCCACACCCTCCACAGTACCCCTGTCCAACTCCCTACACCTCCTCCTGTCTGTCCCACACCCACCCCAGCACCCCTCCCTAACACCCTACACGTCCTCCTGTCTGACCCACACCCTCACTGTTACTCACCCTACTCCTGCTCCTGTCTGACCCACACCCTCCACAGTAACCCTCCCTGTTACTCACCCTACTCCTCCTCCTGTCTGAGCCACACCCTCCGCAGATCCCCTCCCTGTTAGTCACCCTACTCCTCCTCCTGTCTGACCCACACCCTCCACAGCACCCCTCCCTAACGCCCTACACCTCCTCCTGTCTGACCCACACCCTCCACAGTCCCCCTCCCTGTTACTCATCCTACTCTTCCTCCTGTCTGACCCACACCCTCCTCAGTACCCCTCCCTGTCCAACACCCTACTCCTCCTCCTGTCTGACCCACGCCCTCCACAGTACCCCTCCCTGTTACTCACCCTACACCTCCTCCTGTCGGACCCACACCCTCCCCAGCACCCCTCCCTAATACCCTACACCTGCTCCTGTCTGACCTAGACCTACCCCAGCACCCCTCCCTAATACCCTACACCTCCTCCTGTCTGACCCACTCCCTCCACAGCACCCCTCCCTGACACCCTGCACCTCCTCCTGTCTGACCCACACACTCCCCTGTACCCCTCCCTAACACCTTACACCTCCTCCTGTCTGACCCATACCCTCCCCATTACCCCTCCCTGACACCCTAAACGTTCTCTTGACTGAACCACACCCTCCACAGCACCCCTCCTTAACACCCTACACCTCCTCCTGTCTGACCCACACCCTCCACAGTCCCCCTCCCTGTTACTCATCCTACTCCTCCTCCTGTCTGACCCACACCCTCCACAGTACCCCTCCCTGTCCAACACCCTACTCCTCCTCCTGTCTGACCCACGCCCTCCACAGTACCCCTCCCTGTTACTCACCCTACACCTCCTCCTGTCTGACCCACACCCTCCCCAGCACCCCTCCCTAATACCCTACACCTGCTCCTGTCTGACCTACACCCACCCAAGCACCCCTCCCTAATACCCTACACCTCCTCCTGTCTGACCCACTCCCTCCACAGCACCCCTCCCTAACACCCTACACCTCCTCCCGTCTGACCCACACCCTCCACAGTACCCATCCCTGTTACTCACCCTACTCCTCCTCCTGTCTGACCCACACCCTCCACAGTACCCCTCCCTGTTACTCACCCTACTCCTCCTCCTGTCTGACCCACACCCTCCCCAGTACCCGTCCCTGACACCCTACACCTCCTCCTGTCTGACCCACACACTCCCCAGTACCCCTCCCTGACACCCTACACCTCCTCCTGTCTGACCCACACCCTCCCCAGTACCCCTCCCTGACACCCTACTCCTCCTCCTGTCTGACCCACACACTCCCCAGTACCCCTCCCTAACACCCTACACCTCCACCTGTCTGACCCACACCCTCCCCAGTACCCCTCCCTGACACCCTAAACGTTCTCTTGACTGAACCACACCCTCCACAGCACCCCTCCCTAACACCCTATTCCTCCTCCTGTCTGACCCACACCCTCCCCAGTACCCCTCCCTTTTACTCATCCTACTCCTCCTCCTGTCTGACCCACACCCTCCACAGTACCCCTGTCCAACTCCCTACACCTCCTCCTGTCTGTCCCACACCCACCCCAGCACCCCTCCCTAACACCCTACACGTCCTCCTGTCTGACCCACACCCTCCACAGCACCCCTCCCTATCACCCTACAACTCCTCCCGTCTGACCCACACCCTCACTGTTACTCACCCTACTCCTGCTCCTGTCTGACCCACACCCTCCACAGTAACCCTCCCTGTTACTCACCCTACTCCTCCTCCTGTCTGACCCACACCCTCCGCAGATCCCCTCCCTGTTAGTCACCCTACTCCTCCTCCTGTCTGACCCACACCCTCCACAGCACCCCTCCCTAACGCCCTACACCTCCTCCTGTCTGACCCACACCCTCCACAGTCCCCCTCCCTGTTACTCATCCTACTCTTCCTCCTGTCTGACCCACACCCTCCTCAGTACCCCTCCCTGTCCAACACCCTACTCCTCCTCCTGTCTGACCCACGCCCTCCACAGTACCCCTCCCTGTTACTCACCCTACACCTCCTCCTGTCTGACCCACACCCTCCCCAGCACCCCTCCCTAATACCCTACACCTGCTCCTGTCTGACCTAGACCTACCCCAGCACCCCTCCCTAATACCCTACACCTCCTCCTGTCTGACCCACTCCCTCCACAGCACCCCTCCCTAACACACTGCACCTCCTCCTGTCTGACCCACACCCTCCCAAGTACCCCTCCCTGACACCCTGCACCTCCTCCTGTCTGACCCACACACTCCCCTGTACCCCTCCCTAACACCTTACACCTCCTCCTGTCTGACCCACACCCTCCACAGTAGTCCTCCCTGTTACTCACCCTACTGTCTG
The DNA here is from genome assembly GCF_030144855.1 of Hypanus sabinus. Classification (NCBI taxonomy): domain Eukaryota; kingdom Metazoa; phylum Chordata; class Chondrichthyes; order Myliobatiformes; family Dasyatidae; genus Hypanus; species Hypanus sabinus. The sequence continues at coordinate 49,918 of NW_026781494.1, read as the reverse complement.
ACCCACACCCTCCACATATCCCCTCCCTGTCCAAAACCCTACACCTGCTCCTGTCTGACCCACACCCTCCCCAGCACCCCTCCCTAACACCCTACACCTCCTCCTGTCTGACCCACTCCCTCCAAAGCCTCCCTCGCTTTTACTCACCCTGCACCTCCCCCTGTCTGACCCACAGCATCCCCAGTACCCCTCCCTAACACCCAACACCTCCTCCCGTCTGACCCACACCCTCCACAGTAACCCTCCCTGTTAGTCACCCTACTCCTCCTCCTGTCTGTCCCACACCCTCCACAGCACCCCTCCCTAACACCCTACACCTCCTCCCGTCTGACCCACACCGTCCACAGTACCCCTCCCTGTTACTCACCCTACTCCTGCTCCTGTCTGACCCACACCCTCCACAGTACCCCTCCCTGTAACTCACCCTACACCTCCTCCTGTCTGACCCACACCCTCCACAGTACCCCTCCCTGTTACTCACCAAACTCCTCCTCCTGTCTGACCCACACCCTCCACAGTACCCCTCCCTGTAACTCACCCTACACCTCCTCCTGTCTGACCCACACCCTCCACAGTACCCCTCCCTGTTACTCACCAAACTCCTCCTCCTGTCTGACCCACAGCCTCCACAGTACCACTGTCCAACACCCTATTCCTCCTCCTGTCTGACCCACACCCTCCACAGTTCCCCTCCCTGTCCAACACCCTACTCCTCCTCCTGTCTGATCCACACCCTACCCAGTAACCCTCCCTAACTCCCTACACCTGCTCCTGTCTGACCTACACCCACCCCAGCACCCCTCCCTAATACCCTACACCTCCTCTTCTGTGACACACACCCTCCCCAGTACCCCTCCCTAACACCGTACACATCCTCCTGTCAGACCCACACCCTCCCAAGCACCCCTCCCTAACACCCTACACCTCCTCCTGTCTGAACCACACCCTCCCCAACACCCATCCCTGTTACTCACCCTATACCTCCTCATGTCTGACCCAAACCCTCCCCCGTACCCCTCCCTGTAACTCACCCTACTCCTCCTCCTGTCTGCCCCACAGCCTCGACAGTACCCCTGTACAACACCGTACTCCTCCTCCTGTCTGATCCACACCCTCCCCAGCACCCATCCCTGTTACTCACACTACACCTCCTCCTGTCTGACCCACACACTCCCCTGTACCCCTCCCTAACACCCTGCACCTCCTCCTGTCTGACCCACACCCTCCTTAGCACCCCTCCCTAACACCCTACACCTCCTCCCGTCTGACCCACACCCTCCCCAGCTCCCGTCCCTGTTACTCACCCTACACCTCCTCCTGTCTGACCCTCACCCTCCACAGTACCCCTCCCTGTTACTCATCCTACACCTCCTACTGTCTGACCCACACCCTCCCCAGCCCCCCTCCATGTTACTCACCCTGTACCTCCCCCTGTATGACCCACATCCTCCCCCGCACCCCTTGCTAACACCCTACACCTCCTACTGTCTGAACCACACCCTTCCCAGCACCCCTCCCTAACACCCTACACCTCCCCTTGACTGACCCACACCCTCCCAAGCCCCCCTCCATGTTAATCACCCTGCACCTCCCCCTGTCTGACCCATATCCTCCCCCGCACCCCTCCCTAACTCCCTACACCTCCTCCTGTCTGACCCACACCCTCCCCTGTACCCCTCCCTAACACCTTACACCTCCTCCTGTCTGATCCACACCCTCCCCAGCACCCCTCCCTAACACCCTACACCTCCTCTTGTCTGACCCACACCCTCCCCAGTACCCCTCCCTGACACCCTACACCTCCTCCTGTCTGACCCACACCCTCCCCAGCACCCCTCCCTAACACCCTACACCTCCTCCTATCTGAACCACACCCTCCCCAGCACCCATCCCTGTTACTCACCCTATACCTCCTCCTGACTGACCCACACCCTCCCCCGTACCCCTCCCTGCTACTCACCCTACTCCTGCTCCTGTCTGACCCACAACCTCCCCGTACTCCTCCCTGTTACTCACCCTACTCCTCCTATCTGACCCACAGCCTCCACAGTACCCCTGTCCAACACCCTACACCACCTCCTGTCTGACCCACACACTCCCCTGTACCCCTCCCTAACACCTTACACCTCCTCCTGTCTGACCCACACTCTCCCCAGCACCCCTCCCTAACACCCTACACCTCCAGGTGTCTGACCCACACCCTCCAAAGTCCGCCTTGCTGTTACTCACCCTGCACCTCCCCCGTCTGATCCACACCCTCCCCAGTACACATCCCTAACACCCTGCACCTCCTCCTGTCTGACCCACACACTCCCCAGCACCCCTCCCTAACACCCTACACCTCCCGCTGTCTGACCCACACCCTCCAAAGCCCCCCTCGCTGTTACTCACCCTGCACCTCCCCCTGTCTGACCCACACCCTCCCCAGTACCCCTCTCTGACACCCTACACCTCCCGCTGTCTGACCCACACCCTCCAAAGCCCCCCTCGCTGTTACTCACCCTGCACCTCCCACTGTCTGACCCACACCCTCCCCAGTAACCCTCCTTGTTAGTCACCCTACTCCTCCTCCTGTCTGTCCCACACCCACCCCAGCACCCCTCCCTAATACCCTACACGTCCTCCTGTCTGACCCACACCCTCCACAGCACCCCTCCCTATCACCCTACAACTCCTCCCGTCTGACCCACACCCTCCCTGTTAGTCACCCTACTCCTCCTCCTGTCTGTCCCACACCCTCCACAGTACCCCTCCCTGTTACTCACCCTACTCCTCCTCCTGTCTGACCCACACCCTCCCAAGTACCCCTCCCTGACACCCTACACCTCCTCCTGTCTGACCCACACACTCCCCTGTACCCCTCCCTAACACCTTACACCTCCTCCTGTCTGACCCATACCCTCCCCATTACCCCTCCCTGACACCCTAAACGTTCTCTTGACTGAACCACACCCTCCACAGCACCCCTCCCTAACACCCTACACCTCCTCCTGTCTGACGCACACCCTCCCTGTCCAACACCCTACTCCTCCTCCTGTCTGACCCACGCCCTCCACAGTACCCCTCCCTGTTACTCACCCTACACCTCCTCCTGTCTGACCCACACCCTCCCCAGCACCCCTCCCTAATACCCTACACCTGCTCCTGTCTGACCTAGACCCACCCCAGCACCCCTCCCTAATACCCTACACCTCCTCCTGTCCGACCCACTCCCTCCACAGCACTCCTCCCTAACACACTGCACCTCCTCCTGTCTGACCCACACCCTCCCAAGTACCCCTCCCTGACACCCTGCACCTCCTCCTGTCTGACCCACACACTCCCCTGTACCCCTCCCTAACACCTTACACCTCCTCCTGTCTGACCCATACCCTCCCCATTACCCCTCCCTGACACCCTAAACGTTCTCTTGACTGAACCACACCCTCCACAGCACCCCTCCCTAACACCCTACACCTCCTCCTGTCTGACCCACACCCTCCACAGTCCCCCTCCCTGTTACTCATCCTACTCCTCCTCCTGTCTGACCCACACCCTCCACAGTACCCCTCCCTGTCCAACACCCTACTCCTCCTCCTGTCTGACCCACGCCCTCCACAGTACCCCTCCCTGTTACTCACCCTACACCTCCTCCTGTCTGACCCACACCCTCCCCAGCACCCCTCCCTAATACCCTACACCTGCTCCTGTCTGACCTACACCCACCCCAGCACCCCTCCCTAATACCCTACACCTCCTCCTGTCTGACCCACTCCCTCCACAGCACCCCTCCCTAACACCCTACACCTCCTCCCGTCAGACCCACACCCTCCACAGTACCCATCCCTGTTACTCACCCTACTCCTCCTCCTGTCTGACCCACACCCTCCACAGTACCCACCCCCTGTTACTCACCCTACTCCTCCTCCTGTCTGACCCACACCCTCCACAGTACCCCTCCCTGTTACTCACCCGACTCCTCCTCCTGTCTGACCCACACCCTCCCCTGTACCCCTCCCTAACACCCTACACCTCCTTCTGTCTGCCCCACACCCTCCCCAGCATCCCTCCCTAACACACTGCACCTCCTCCTGTCTGACCCACACCCTCCCCTGTACCCCTCCCTAACACCTTACACCTCCTCCTGTCTGACCCATACCCTCCCCATTACCCCTCCCTGACACCCTAAACGTTCTCTTGACTGAACCACACCCTCCACAGCACCTCTCCCTAACACCCTACACCTCCTCCTGTCTGACCCACACCCTCCACAGTACCCCTCCCTGTTACTCATCCTACTCCTCCTCCTGTCTGACCCACACCCTCCACAGTACCCCTCCCTGTTACTCACCCTACTGTCTGACCCACACCCTCCACATATCCCCTCCCTGTCCAAAACCCTACACCTGCTCCTGTCTGACCCACACCCTCCCCAGCACCCCTCCCTAACACCCTACACCTCCTCCTGTCTGACCCACACCCTCCAAAGCCTCCCTCGCTTTTACTCACCCTGCACCTCCCCCTGTCTGACCCACACCATCCCCAGTACCCCTCCCTAACACCCAACACCTCCTCCCGTCTGACCCACACCCTCCACAGTAACCCTCCCTGTTAGTCACCCTACTCCTCCTCCTGTCTGTCCCACACCCTCCACAGTACCCCTCCCTGTTACTCACCATACTCCTCCTCCTGTCTGACCCACAGCCTCCACAGTACCACTGTCCAACACCCTACTCCTCCTCCTGTCTGACCCACACCCTCCACAGTTCCCCTCCCTGTCCAACACCCTACTCCTCCTCCTGTCTGACCCACACCCTCCCCAGTAACCCTCCCTAACTCCCTACACCTGCTCCTGTCTGACCTACACCCACCCCAGCACCCCTCCCTAACACCGTACACATCCTCCTGTCAGACCCACACCCTCCCAAGCACCCCTCCCTAACACCCTACACCTCCTCCTGTCTGAACCACACCCTCCCCAACACCCATCCCTGTTACTCACCCTATACCTCCTCATGTCTGACCCAAACCCTCCCCCGTACCCCTCCCTGTAACTCACCCTACTCCTCCTCCTGTCTGCCCCACAGCCTCGACAGTACCCCTGTACAACACCGTACTCCTCCTCCTGTCTGATCCACACCCTCCCCAGCACCCATCCCTGTTACTCACCCTACTCCTCCTCCTGTCTGCCCCACAGCCTCGACAGTACCCCTGTACAACACCTTACACCTCCTCCTGTCTGACCCACACACTCCCCTGTACCCCTCCCTAACACCCTGCACCTCCTCCTGTCTGACCCACACCCTCCTTAGCACCCCTCCCTAACACCCTACACCTCCTCCCGTCTGACCCACACCCTCCCCAGCTCCCGTCCCTGTTACTCACCCTACACCTCCTCCTGTCTGACCCTCACCCTCCACAGTACCCCTCCCTGTTACTCATCCTACACCTCCTACTGTCTGACCCACACCCTCCCCAGCCCCCCTCCATGTTACTCACCCTGTACCTCCCCCTGTATGACCCACATCCTCCCCCGCACCCCTTGCTAACACCCTACACCTCCTACTGTCTGAACCACACCCTTCCCAGCACCCCTCCCTAACACCCTACACCTCCCCTTGACTGACCCACACCCTCCCAAGCCCCCCTCCCTGTAACTCACCCTGCACCTCCCCCTGTCTGACCCACACCCTCCCCAGTACCCGTCCCTAATGCCCTGCACCTCCTCCTGTCTGACCCACACCCTCCCCAGCCCCCCTCCATGTTAATCACCCTATACCTCTCCCTGTCTGACCCACATCCTCCCCCGCACCCCTCCCTAACACCCTACACCTCCTCCTGTCTGACCCACACCCTCCCCTGTACCCCTCCCTAACACCTTACACCTCCTCCTGTCTGATCCACACCCTCCCCAGCACCCCTCCCTAACACCCTACACCTCCTCTTGTCTGACCCACACCCTCCCCAGTACCCCTCCCTAACACCCTACACCTCCTCCTGTCTGACCCACACCCTCCCCAGCACCCCTCCCTAACACCCTACACCTCCTCCTATCTGAACCACACCCTCCCCAGCACCCATCCCTGTTACTCACCCTATACCTCCTCCTGACTGACCCACACCCTCCCCCGTACCCCTCCCTGCTACTCACCCTACTCCTGCTCCTGTCTGACCCACAACCTCCCCGTACTCCTCCCTGTTACTCACCCTACTCCTCCTATCTGACCCACAGCCTCCACAGTACCCCTGTCCAACACCCTACACCACCTCCTGTCTGACCCACACACTCCCCTGTACCCCTCCCTAACACCTTACACCTCCTCCTGTCTGACCCACACCCTCCAAAGTCCGCCTTGCTGTTACTCACCCTGCACCTCCCCCGTCTGACCCACACCCTCCCCAGTAACCCTCCTTGTTAGTCACCCTACTCCTCCTCCTGTCTGTCCCACACCCACCCCAGCACCCCTCCCTAATACCCTACACGTCCTCCTGTCTGACCCACACCCTCCACAGCACCCCTCCCTATCACCCTACAACTCCTCCCGTCTGACCCACACCCTCCCTGTTAGTCACCCTACTCCTCCTCCTGTCTGTCCCACACCTTCCACAGTACCCCTCCCTGTTACTCACCCTACTCCTCCTCCTGTCTGACCCACACCCTCCCAAGTACCCCTCCCTGACACCCTACACCTCCTCCTGTCTGACCCACACACTCCCCTGTACCCCTCCCTAACACCTTACACCTCCTCCTGTCTGACCCATACCCTCCCCATTACCCCTCCCTGACACCCTAAACGTTCTCTTGACTGAACCACACCCTCCACAGCACCCCTCCCTAACACCCTACACCTCCTCCTGTCTGACCCACACCCTCCCTGTCCAACACCCTACTCCTCCTCCTGTCTGACCCACGCCCTCCACAGTACCCCTCCCTAATACCCTACACCTGCTCCTGTCTGACCTAGACCCACCCCAGCACCCCTCCCTAATACCCTACACCTCCTCCTGTCTGACCCACTCCCTCCACAGCACTCCTCCCTAACACACTGCACCTCCTCCTGTCTGACCCACACCCTCCCAAGTACCCCTCCCTGACACCCTGCACCTCCTCCTGTCTGACCCACACACTCCCCTGTACCCCTCCCTAACACCTTACACCTCCTCCTGTCTGACCCATACCCTCCCCATTACCCCTCCCTGACACCCTAAACGTTCTCTTGACTGATCCACACCCTCCACAGCACCCCTCCCTAACACCCTACACCTCCTCCTGTCTGACCCACACCCTCCACAGTCCCCCTCCCTGTTACTCATCCTACTCCTCCTCCTGTCTGACCCACACCCTCCACAGTACCCCTCCCTGTCCAACACCCTACTCCTCCTCCTGTCTGACCCACGCCCTCCACAGTACCCCTCCCTGTTACTCACCCTACACCTCCTCCTGTCTGACCCACACCCTCCCCAGCACCCCTCCCTAATACCCTACACCTGCTCCTGTCTGACCTACACCCACCCCAGCAACCCTCCCTAATACCCTACACCTCCTCCTGTCTGACCCACTCCCTCCACAGCACCCCTCCCTAACATCCTACACCTCCTCCCGTCAGACCCACACCCTCCACAGTACCCATCCCTGTTACTCACCCTACTCCTCCTCCTGTCTGACCCACACCCTCCACAGTACCCCTCCCTGTTACTCACCCTACTCCTCCTCGTGTCTGACCCACACCCTCCACAGTACCCACCCCCTGTTACTCACCCTACTCCTCCTCCTGTCTGACCCACACCCTCCACAGTACCCCTCCCTGTTACTCACCCGACTCCTCCTCCTGTCTGACCCACACCCTCCCCTGTACCCCTCCCTAACACCCTACACCTCCTTCTGTCTGACCCACACCCTCCCCAGCATCCCTCCCTAACACACTGCACCTCCTCCTGTCTGACCCACACCCTCCCCTGTACCCCTCCCTAACACCTTACACCTCCTCCTGTCTGACCCATACCCTCCCCATTACCCCTCCCTGACACCCTAAACGTTCTCTTGACTGAACCACACCCTCCACAGCACCTCTCCCTAACACCCTACACCTCCTCCTGTCTGACCCACACCCTCCACAGTACCCCTCCCTGTTACTCATCCTACTCCTCCTCCTGTCTGACCCACACCCTCCACAGTACCCCTCCCTGTTACTCACCCTACTGTCTGACCCACACCCTCCACATATCCCCTCCCTGTCCAAAACCCTACACCTGCTCCTGTCTGACCCACACCCTCCCCAGCACCCCTCCCTAACACCCTACACCTCCTCCTGTCTGACCCACACCCTACAAAGCCTCCCTCGCTTTTACTCACCCTGCACCTCCCCCTGTCTGACCCACACCATCCCCAGTACCCCTCCCTAACACCCAACACCTCCTCCCGTCTGACCCACACCCTCCACAGTAACCCTCCCTGTTAGTCACCCTACTCCTCCTCCTGTCTGTCCCACACCCTCCACAGTACCCCTCCCTGTTACTCACCATACTCCTCCTCCTGTCTGACCCACAGCCTCCACAGTACCACTGTCCAACACCCTACTCCTCCTCCTGTCTGACCCACACCCTCCACAGTTCCCCTCCCTGTCCAACACCCTACTCCTCCTCCTGTCTGACCCACACCCTCCCCAGTAACCCTCCCTAACTCCCTACACCTGCTCCTGTCTGACCTACACCCACCCCAGCACCCCTCCCTAACACCGTACACATCCTCCTGTCAGACCCACACCCTCCCAAGCACCCCTCCCTAACACCCTACACCTCCTCCTGTCTGAACCACACCCTCCCCAACACCCATCCCTGTTACTCACCCTATACCTCCTCATGTCTGACCCAAACCCTCCCCCGTACCCCTCCCTGTAACTCACCCTACTCCTCCTCCTGTCTGCCCCACAGCCTCGACAGTACCCCTGTACAACACCGTACTCCTCCTCCTGTCTGATCCACACCCTCCCCAGCACCCATCCCTGTTACTCACCCTACTCCTCCTCCTGTCTGCCCCACAGCCTCGACAGTACCCCTGTACAACACCTTACACCTCCTCCTGTCTGACCCACACACTCCCCTGTACCCCTCCCTAACACCCTGCACCTCCTCCTGTCTGACCCACACCCTCCTTAGCACCCCTCCCTAACACCCTACACCTCCTCCCGTCTGACCCACACCCTCCCCAGCTCCCGTCCCTGTTACTCACCCTACACCTCCTCCTGTCTGACCCTCACCCTCCACAGTACCCCTCCCTGTTACTCATCCTACACCTCCTACTGTCTGACCCACACCCTCCCCAGCCCCCCTCCATGTTACTCACCCTGTACCTCCCCCTGTATGACCCACATCCTCCCCCGCACCCCTTGCTAACACCCTACACCTCCTACTGTCTGAACCACACCCTTCCCAGCACCCCTCCCTAACACCCTACACCTCCCCTTGACTGACCCACACCCTCCCAAGCCCCCCTCCCTGTAACTCACCCTGCACCTCCCCCTGTCTGACCCACACCCTCCCCAGTACCCGTCCCTAATGCCCTGCACCTCCTCCTGTCTGACCCACACCCTCCCCAGCCCCCCTCCATGTTAATCACCCTATACCTCCCCCTGTCTGACCCACATCCTCCCCCGCACACCGCCCTAACACCCTACACCTCCTCCTGTCTGACCCACACCCTCCCCTGTACCCCTCCCTAACACCTTACACCTCCTCCTGTCTGATCCACACCCTCCCCAGCACCCCTCCCTAACACCCTACACCTCCTCTTGTCTGACCCACACCCTCCCCAGTACCCCTCCCTAACACCCTACACCTCCTCCTGTCTGACCCACACCCTCCCCAGCACCCCTCCCTAACACCCTACACCTCCTCCTATCTGAACCACACCCTCCCCAGCACCCATCCCTGTTACTCACCCTATACCTCCTCCTGACTGACCCACACCCTCCCCCGTACCCCTCCCTGCTACTCACCCTACTCCTGCTCCTGTCTGACCCACAACCTCCCCGTACTCCTCCCTGTTACTCACCCTACTCCTCCTATCTGACCCACAGCCTCCACAGTACGCCTGTCCAACACCCTACACCACCTCCTGTCTGACCCACACACTCCCCTGTACCCCTCCCTAACACCTTACACCTCCTCCTGTCTGACCCACACTCTCCCCAGCACCCCTCCCTAACACCCTACACCTCCAGGTGTCTGACCCACACCCTCCAAAGTCCGCCTTGCTGTTACTCACCCTGCACCTCCCCCGTCTGATCCACACCCTCCCCAGTACCCGTCCCTAACACCCTGCACCTCCTCCTGTCTGACCCACACACTCCCCAGCACCCCTCCCTAACACCCTACACCTCCCGCTGTCTGACCCACACCCTCCAAAGCCCCCCTCGCTGTTACTCACCCTGCACCTCCCCCTGTCTGACCCACACCCTCCCCAGTACCCCTCTCTGACACCCTACACCTCCCGCTGTCTGACCCACACCCTCCAAAGCCCCCCTCGCTGTTACTCACCCTGCACCTCCCACTGTCTGACCCACACCCTCCCCAGTAACCCTCCCTGTTAGTCACCCTACTCCTCCTCCTGTCTGTCCCACACCCACCCCAGCACCCCTCCCTAATACCCTACACGTCCTCCTGTCTGACCCACACCCTCCACAGCACCCCTCCCTATCACCCTACAACTCCTCCCGTCTGACCCACACCCTCCCTGTTAGTCACCCTACTCCTCCTCCTGTCTGTCCCACACCCTCCACAGTACCCCTCCCTGTTACTCACCCTACTCCTCCTCCTGTCTGACCCACACCCTCCCAAGTACCCCTCCCTGACACCCTACACCTCCTCCTGTCTGACCCACACACTCCCCTGTACCCCTCCCTAACACCTTACACCTCCTCCTGTCTGACCCATACCCTCCCCATTACCCCTCCCTGACACCCTAAACGTTCTCTTGACTGAACCACACCCTCCACAGCACCCCTCCCTAACACCCTACACCTCCTCCTGTCTGACCCACACCCTCCACAGTACCCCTCCCTGTCCAACACCCTACTCCTCCTCCTGTCTGACCCACGCCCTCCACAGTACCCCTCCCTGTTACTCACCCTACACCTCCTCCTGTCTGACCCACACCCTCCCCAGCACCCCTCCCTAATACCCTACACCTGCTCCTGTCTGACCTAGACCCACCCCAGCACCCCTCCCTAATACCCTACACCTCCTCCTGTCTGACCCACTCCCTCCACAGCACCCCTCCCTAACACACTGCACCTCCTCCTGTCTGACCCACACCCTCCCAAGTACCCCTCCCTGACACCCTGCACCTCCTCCTGTCTGACCCACACACTCCCCTGTACCCCTCCCTAACACCTTACACCTCCTCCTGTCTGACCCATACCCTCCCCATTACCCCTCCCTGACACCCTAAACGTTCTCTTGACTGAACCACACCCTCCACAGCACCCCTCCCTAACACCCTACACCTCCTCCTGTCTGACCCACACCCTCCACAGTCCCCCTCCCTGTTACTCATCCTACTCCTCCTCCTGTCTGACCCACACCCTCCACAGTACCCCTCCCTGTCCAACACCCTACTCCTCCTCCTGTCTGACCCACGCCCTCCACAGTACCCCTCCCTGTTACTCACCCTACACCTCCTCCTGTCTGACCCACACCCTCCCCAGCACCCCTCCCTAATACCCTACACCTGCTCCTGTCTGACCTACACCCACCCCAGCACCCCTCCCTAATACCCTACACCTCCTCCTGTCTGACCCACTCCCTCCACAGCACCCCACCCTAACACCCTACACCTCCTCCCGTCTGACCCACACCCTCCACAGTACCCATCCCTGTTACTCACCCTACTCCTCTTCCTGTCTGACCCACACCCTCCACAGTACCCCTCCCTGTTACTCACCCTACTCCTCCTCCTGTCTGACCCACACCCTCCACAGTACCCCTCCCTGTCCAACACCCTACTCCTCCTCCTGTCTGACCCACGCCCTCCACAGTACCCCTCCCTGTTACTCACCCTACACCTCCTCCTGTCTGACCCACACCCTCCCCAGCACCCCTCCCTAATACCCTACACCTGCTCCTGTCTGACCTACACCCACCCCAGCACCCCTCCCTAATACCCTACACCTCCTCCTGTCTGACCCACTCCCTCCACAGCACCCCACCCTAACACCCTACACCTCCTCCCGTCTGACCCACACCCTCCACAGTACCCATCCCTGTTACTCACCCTACTCCTCCTCCTGTCTGACCCACACCCTCCACAGTACCCCTCCCTGTTACTCACCCTACTCCTCCTCCTGTCTGACCCACACCCTCCACAGTACCCACCCCCTGTTACTCACCCTACTCCTCCTCCTGTCTGACCCACACCCTCCACGGTACCCCTCCCTGTTACTCACCCTACTCCTCCTCCTGTCTGACCCACACCCTCCACAGTACCCCTCCCTGTTACTCACCCGACTCCTCCTCCTGTCTGACCCACACCCTCCCCTGTACCCCTCCCTAACACCCTGCACCTCCTCCTCTCTGACCCACACCCTCCTTAGCACCCCTCCCTAACACCCTACACCTCCTCCCGTCTGACCCACACCCTCCCCAGCTCCCGTCCCTGTTACTCACCCTACACCTCCTCCTGTCTGACCCTCACCCTCCACAGTACCCCTCCCTGTTACTCATCCTACACCTCCTACTGTCTGACCCACACCCTCCCCAGCCCCCCTCCATGTTACTCACCCTGCACCTCCCCCTGTCTGACCCACACCCTCCCCAGTACCCGTCCCTAATGCCCTGCACCTCCTCCTGTCTGACCCACACCCTCCCCAGCCCCCCTCCATGTTAATCACCCTATACCTCCCCCTGTCTGACCCACATCCTCCCCCGCACCCCTCCCTAACACCCTACACCTCCTCCTGTCTGACCCACACCCTCCCCTGTACCCCTCCCTAACACCTTACACCTCCTCCTGTCTGATCCACACACTCCCCAGCACCCCTCCCTAACACCCTACACCTCCTCCTATCTGAACCACACCCTCCCCAGCACCCATCCCTGTTACTCACCCTATACCTCCTCCTGTCTGACCCACAACCTCCCCGTACTCCTCCCTGTTACTCACCCTACTCCTCCTGTCTGACCCACAGCCTCCACAGTACCCCTGTCCAACACCCTACACCACCTCCTGTCTGACCCACACACTCCCCAGCACCCCTCCCTAACACCCTACACCTCCAGGTGTCTGACCCACACCCTCCAAAGTCCGCCTTGCTGTTACTCACCCTGCACCTCCCCCGTCTGATCCACACCCTCCCCAGTACCCGTCCCTAACACCCTGCACCTCCTCCTGTCTGACCCACACACTCCCCAGCACCCCTCCCTAACACCCTACACCTCCCGCTGTCTGACCCACACCCTCCAAAGCCCCCCTCGCTGTTACTCACCCTGCACCTCACCCTGTCTGACCCACACCCTCCCCAGTACCCCTCTCTGACACCCTACACCTCCCGCTGTCTGACCCACACCCTCCAAAGCCCCCCTCGCTGTTACTCACGCTGCACCTCCCCCTGTCTGACCCACACCCTCCCCAGTAACCCTCCCTGTTAGTCACCCTACTCCTCCTCCTGTCTGTCCCACACCCACCCCAGCACCCCTCCCTAATACCCTACACGTCCTCCTGTCTGACCCACACCCCCCACAGCACCCCTCCCTATCACCCTACAACTCCTCCCGTCTAACCCACACCCTCCCTGTTAGTCACCCTACTCCTCCTCCTGTCTGTCCCACACCCTCCACAGTACCCCTCCCTGTTACTCACCCTACTCCTCCTCCTGTCTGACCCACACCCTCCCAAGTACCCCTCCCTGACACCCTACACCTCCTCCTGTCTGACCCACACACTCCCCTGTACCCCTCCCTAACACCTTACACCTCCTCCTGTCTGACCCATACCCTCCGCATTACCCCTCCCTGACACCCTAAACGTTCTCTTGACTGAACCACACCCTCCACAGCACCCCTCCCTAACACCCTACACCTCCTCCTGTCTGACCCACACCCTCCACAGTACCCCTCCCTGTTACTCATCCTACTCCTCCTCCTGTCTGACCCACACCCTCCACAGTAACCCTCCCTGTTACTCACCCTACTCCTCCTCCTGTCTGACCCACACCCTCCACAGTACCCACCCCCTGTTACTCACCCTACTCCTCCTCCTGTCTGACCCACAGCCTCCACAGTACCCGTCCAACACCCTACACCTCCTCCTGTCTGACCCACACACTCCCCAGCACCCCTCCCTAACACACTGCACCTCCTCCTGTCTGACCCACATCCTCCCAAGTACCCCTCCCTGACACCCTACACCTCCTCCTGTCTGACCCACACACTCCCCTGTACCCCTCCCTAACACCTTACACCTCCTCCTGTCTGACCTATACCCTCCCCATTACCCCTCCCTGACACCCTAAACGTTCTCTTGACTGAACCACACCCTCCACAGCACCCCTCCCTAACACCCTACTCCTCCTCCTGTCTGACCCACACCCTCCACAGTTCGCCTCCCTGTCCAACACCCTACTCCTCCTCCTGTCTGACCCACACCCTCCACAGTTCCCCTCCCTGTCCAACACCCTACTCCTCCTCCTGTCTGACCCACACCCTCCACAGATCCCCTCCCTGTCCAAAACCCTACATCTGCTCCTGTCTGACCCACACCCTCCCCAGTACCCCTCACTAACACCCTACACCTCCTCCTGTCTGACCCACACCCTCCCCAGTACCCCTCCCTAAAACCTTACTCCTCCTCCTGTCTGACCCATACCCTCCCCAGCACCCCTCCCTAACACCCTACACCTCCTCCTGTCTGACCCACACCCTCCCCAGCACCCCTCCCTAACACCCTACACCTCCTCCTGTCTGACCCACACCCTCCCCAGCACCCCTCCCTGACACCCTACACCTCCTCCTGTCTGACCCACACACTCCAAAGCCCCCCTCGCTGTTACTCACCCTGCACCTCCCCCTGTCTGACCCACACCCTCCCCAGTAACCCTCCCTGTTAGTCACCCTACTCCTCCTCCTGTCTGTCCCACACCCACCCCAGCACCCCTCCCTAACACCCTACACCTCCTCCTGTCTGACCCATACCCTCCCCATTACCCCTCCCTGACACCCTAAACGTTCTCTTGACTGAACCACACCCTCCACAGCACCCCTCCCTAACACCCTACACCTCCTCCTGTCTGACCCACACCCTCCCCAGTACCCCTCCCTGTTACTCATCCTACTCCTCCTCCTGTCTGAACCACACCCTCCCCAGTACCCCTCCCTGTTACTCATCCTACTCCTCCTCCTGTCTGACCCACACCCTCCACAGTACCCCTCCCTAACACCCTACACCTCCTCCTGTCTGACCCACACGATCCACAGTACCCCTCCCTGTTACTCATCCTACTCCTCCTCCTGTCTGACCCACACCCTCCACAGTACCCCTCCCTGTTACTCACCCTACTGTCTGTCCCACACCCTCCACATATCCCCTCCCTGTCCAAAACCCTACACCTGCTCCTGTCTGACCCACACCCTCCCCTGCACTGCTCTCTAACTCCCTACACCTGCTCCTGTCTGACCCACACCCTCCAAAGCCCCCCTTGCTGTCACTCACCCTGCACCTCCCCCGTCTGATCCACACCCTCCCCAGTACCCGTCCCTAACACCCTACACCTCCTCCCGTCTGACCCACACCCTCCACAGTAACCCTCCCTGCTAGTCACCCTACTCCTCCTCCTGTCTGTCCCACACCCTGCACAGCACCCCTCCCTAACACCCTACTCCTCCTCCTGTCTGTCCCACACCCTCCACAGCACCCCTCCCTAACACCCTACACCTCCTCCCGTCTGACCCACACCCTCCACAGTACCCCTACCTGTTACTCACCCTACTCCTGCTCCTGTCTGACCCACACCCTCCACAGTACCCCTCCCTGTTACTCACCCTTCTCCTCCTCCTGTCTGACCCACAGCCTCCACAGTACCCCTGTCCAACACCCTACTCCTCCTCCTGTCTGACCCACACCCACCCCAGCACCCCTCCCTAACACCCTACTCCTCCTCCTGTCTGACCCACACCCTCCCTGTTACTCACCCTACTCCTGCTCCTGTCTGACCCACACCCTCCACAGTAACCCTCCCTGTTACTCACACTACTCCTCCTCCTGTCTGACCCACACCCTCCACAGTACCCCTCCCTGTTAGTCACCCTACTCCTCCTCCTGTCTGTCCCACACCCTCCCCAGTACCCCTCCCTAACACCCTACACCTCCTCCTGTCTGACCCACACCCTCCCCAGTACCCCTCCCTAACACCCTACACCACTTCCTGTCTGACCCACCCCCTCCCCTGCACCGCTCCCTAACACCCTACACCTCCTCCTGTCTGACCTACACCCTCCCCAGCACCCCTCCCTAACTCCCTACACCTCCTCCTGTCTGACCCTCACCCTCCCCAGCCCCCCTCCATGTTAATCACCCTATACCTCCTCCTGTCTGATCCACACCCTCCCCAGTACCCCTCCCTAACACCCTACACCTCCTCCTGTCTGACCCACACCCTCCCCTGTACCCCTCCCTAACACCTTACACCTCCTCCTGTCTGATCCACACCCTCCCCAGCACCCCTCCCTAACACCCTACACCTCCTCTTGTCTGACCCACACCCTCCCCAGTACCCCTCCCTAACACCCTACACCTCCTCCTGTCTGACCCACACCCTCCCCAGCACCCCTCCCTAACACCCTACTCCTCCTCCTGTCTGACCCACAACCTCCCCGTACTCCTCCCTGTTACTCACCCTATACCTCCTCCTGTCTGACCCACAGCCTCCACAGTACCCTGTCCAACACCCTACAACTCCTCCTGTCTGACCCACACCCTCCCCCGTACCCCTCCCTGTTACTCACCCTGCACCTCCCCCTGTCTGACCCACATCCTCCACAGTACGCCTGTCCAACACCCTCCACCTCCTCCTGTCTGACCCCCACCCTCCCCTGCACCCCTCCCTAACTCCCTACACCTGCTCCTGTCTGACCCACTACCTCCCCAGCACCGCTCCCTAATACCCTACACCTCCTCCCGTCTGACCCACACCCTCCCCAGCTCCCATCCCTGTTACTCACCCTACACCTCCTCCTGTCTGACCCACACCCTCCACAGTACGCCTGTCCAACACCCTACACCTCCTCCTGTCTGACCCACCCCCTCCCCAGTAACCCTCCCTAACACTCTACACCTCCTCCTGTCTGACCCACACCCTCCCCTGCACCCCTCCCTAACACCCTACAACTCCTCCTGTCTGACCCACACCCTCCCATGCACCCCTCCCTAACTCCCTACACCTGCTCCTGTCTGACCCACACCCTTCACAGTAACCCTCCATAACACCCTACACCTCCCCGTCTGACCCACACCCACCCCTGCACCCCTCCCTAACACCCTACACCTCCCCGTCTGACCCACACCCTCCCCAGCATCCCTCCCTGACACCCTACACCTCCTGCTGTCTGACCCACACCCTCCCCGTACCCCTCCCTGTTACTCACCCTGCACCTCCCCCTGTCTGACCCACACCCTCCACAGTACGCCTGTCCAACACCCTCCACCTCCTCCTGTCTGACCCCCAACCTCCCCTGCACCCCTCCCTAACTCACTACACCTGCTCCTGTCTGACCCACACCCTCCCCTGCACCCCTCCCTAACACCCTACAACTCCTCCTGTCTGACCCACACCCTCCCCTGCACCCCTCCTTAACTCCCTACACCTGCTCCTGTCTGACCCACACCCTTCACAGTAACCCTCCATAAAACCCTACACCTCCCCGTCTGACCCACTCCCACCCCTGCACCCCTCCCTAACACCATACACCTCCCCGTCTGACCCACACCCTCCCCAGCATCCCTCCCTGACACCCTACACCTCCTGCTGTCTGACCCACACCCTCCCCGTACCCCTCCCTGTTACTCACCCTGCACCTCCCCCTGTCTGACCCACACCCTCCACAGTACGCCTGTCCAACA
This sequence comes from Hypanus sabinus, assembly GCF_030144855.1. Classification (NCBI taxonomy): domain Eukaryota; kingdom Metazoa; phylum Chordata; class Chondrichthyes; order Myliobatiformes; family Dasyatidae; genus Hypanus; species Hypanus sabinus. The sequence goes on along the minus strand of NW_026781494.1, from coordinate 31,830 downwards.
CCCTCCACCTCCTCCTGTCTGACCCCCACCCTCCCCTGCACCCCTCCCTAACTCCCTACACCTGCTCCTGTCTGACCCACAACCTCCCCAGCACCACTCCCTAATACCCTACACCTCCTCCTGTCTGACCCACACACTCCCCAGTACCCCTCCCTGTTACTCACCCTACTCCTCCTCCTGTCTGACCCACACCCTCCACAGTACCCCTCCCTGACACCCTACACCTCCTCCTGTCTGACCCACACACTCCCCAGTACCCCTCCCTGTTACTCACCCTACTCCTCCTCCTGTCTGACCCATACCCTCCCCATTACCCCTCCCTGACACCCTAAACGTTCTCTTGACTGAACCACACCCTCCCCTGTACCCCTCCCTAACACCTTACACCTCCTCCTGTCTGACCCACACCCTCCCCAGTACCCCTCCCTGTTACTCATCCTACTCCTCCTCCTGTCTGACCCACACCCTCCACAGCACCCCTCCCTGTCCAACACCCTACACCTCCTCCTGTCTGACCCACACCCTCCACAGTACCCCTCCCTGTCCAACACCCTACACCTCCTCCTGTCTGACCCACAGCCTCCACAGTACCCCTGTCCAACACCCTACACCTCCTCCTGTCTGACCCACACACTCCCCTGTACCCCTCCCTAATACCCTACACCTCCTCTTGTCTGACCCACACCCTCCCCAGCACCCCTCTCTAACACCCTACACCTCCTCCTATCTGAACCACACCCTCCCCAGCACCCATCCCTGTTACTCACCCTATACCTCCTCCTGTCTGACCCACACCCTCCCCCGTACCCCTCCCTGTTACTCACCCTACTCCTCCTGTCTGACCCACAGCCTCCACAGTACCCCTGTCCAACACCCTACTCCTCCTCCTGTCTGACCCACACACTCCCCTGTACCCCTCCCTAACACCTTACACCTCCTCCTGTCTGACCCACACCCTCCCCAGTACCCCTCCCTGACACCCTACACCTCCTCCTGTCTGACCCACACCCTCCCCAGCACCCCTCCCTAACACCCTACACCTCCCGCTGTCTGACCCACACCCTCCAAAGCCCCCCTTGCTGTTACTCACCCTGCACCTCCCCCGTCTGATCCACACCCTCCCCAGTACCCCTCCCTAACACCCTACACCTCCTCCCGTCTGACCCACACCGTCCACAGTAACCCTCCCTGTTAGTCACCCTACTCCTCCTACTGTCTGTCCCACACCCACCCCAGCACCCCTCCCTAATACCCTACACCTCCTCCTGTCTGACCCACACCCTCCACAGCACCCCTCCCTAACGCCATACACCTCATCCCGTCTGACCCACACCCTCCACAGTACCCCTCCCTGTTACTCACCCTACTCCTGCTCCTGTCTGACCCACACCCTCCACAGATCCCCTCCCTGTTACTCACCCTACTCCTCCTCCTGTCTGACCCACACCCTCCACAGTACCCCTCCCTGTTACTCACCCTACTCCTCCTCCTGTCTGACCCACACCCTCCACAGATCCCCTCCCTGTTACTCACCCTACTCCTCCTCCTGTCTGACCCACAGCCTCCACAGTACCCCTGTCCAACACCCTACTCCTCCTCCTGTCTGACCCACACCCTCCACAGTACCCCTCCCTGACACCCTAAACGTTCTCTTGACTGAACCACACCCTCCCCTGTACCCCTCCCTAACACCTTACACCTCCTCCTGTCTGACCCACACCCTCCCCAGTACCCCTCCCTGTTACTCATCCTACTCCTCCTCCTGTCTGACCCACACCCTCCACAGCACCCCTCCCTGTCCAACACCCTACACCTCCTCCTGTCTGACCCACACCCTCCACAGTACCCCTCCCTGTTACTCACCCTACTCCTCCTCCTGTCTGACCCACAGCCTCCACAGTACCCCTGTCCAACACACTACACCTCCTCCTGTCTGACCCACACACTCCCCTGTACCCCTCCCTAATACCCTACACCTCCTCTTGTCTGACCCACACCCTCCCCAGCATCCCTCTCTAACACCCTACACCTCCTCCTATCTGAACCACACCCTCCCCAGCACCCATCCCTGTTACTCACCCTATACCTCCTCCTGTCTGACCCACACCCTGCCCCGTACCCCTCCCTGTTACTCACCCTACTCCTCCTCCTGTCTGACCCACACCCTCCACAGCACCCCTCCCTGTCCAACACCCTACACCTCCTCCTGTCTGACCCACACCCTCCACAGTACCCCTCCCTGTTACTCACCCTACTCCTCCTCCTGTCTGACCCACAGCCTCCACAGTACCCCTGTCCAACACACTACACCTCCTCCTGTCTGACCCACACACTCCCCTGTACCCCTCCCTAATACCCTACACCTCCTCTTGTCTGACCCACACCCTCCCCAGCATCCCTCTCTAACACCCTACACCTCCTCCTATCTGAACCACACCCTCCCCAGCACCCATCCCTGTTACTCACCCTATACCTCCTCCTGTCTGACCCACACCCTGCCCCGTACCCCTCCCTGTTACTCACCCTATTCCTCCTCCCGTCTGACCCACACCCTCCACGGTACCCCCCCCCCCCGTTACTCACCCTACTCCTCCTCCTGTCTGCCCCTCAGCCTCCACAGTACCCCTGTCCAACACCCTACACCTCCTCCTGTCTGACCCACACCCTCCCCAGCATCCCTCCCTAACACACTGCACCTCCTCCTGTCTGACCCACACCCTCCCCAGTACCCCTCCCTGACACCCTACACCTGCTCCTGTCTGACCCACACACTCCCCTGTACCCCTCCCTAACTCCCTACACCTGCTCCTGTCTGACCCACACCCTTCACAGTAACCCTCCATAACACCCTACACCTCCCCGTCTGACCCACTCCCACCCCTACACCCCTCCCTAACACCATACACCTCCCCGTCTGACCCACACCCTCCCCAGCATCCCTCCCTGACACCCTACACCTCCTGCTGTCTGACCCACACCCTCCCCGTACCCCTCCCTGTTACTCACCCTGCACCTCCCCCTGTCTGACCCACACCCTCCACAGTACGCCTGTCCAACACCCTCCACCTCCTCCTGTCTGACCCCCACCCTCCCCTGCACCCCTCCCTAACTCCCTACACCTGCTCCTGTCTGACCCACAACCTCCCCAGCACCACTCCCTAATACCCTACACCTCCTCCTGTCTGACCCACACCCTCCCCAGTACCCCTCCCTAACACCCTACACCTCCTCCTGTCTGACCCACACACTCCTCAGTACCCCTCCCTGTTACTCACCCTACTCCTCCTCCTGTCTGACCCACACCCTCCACAGTACCCCTCCCTGTTACTCACCCTACTCCTCCTCCTGTCTGACCCACACCCTCCACAGTACCCCTCCCTGACACCCTAAACGTTCTCTTGACTGAACCACACCCTCCCCGTACCCCTCCCTAACACCCTACACCTCCTCCTGTCTGACCCACACACTCCCCAGTACCCCTCCCTGTTACTCACCCTACTCCTCCTCCTGTCTGACCCACACCCTCCACAGTACCCCTCCCTGACACCCTAAACGTTCTCTTGACTGAACCACACCCTCCCCTGTACCGCTCCCTAACACCTTACACCTCCTCCTGTCTGACCCACACCCTCCACAGCACCCCTCCCTGTCCAACACCCTACACCTCCTCCTGTCTGACCCACACCCTCCACAGTACCCCTCCCTGTTACTCACCCTACTCCTCCTCCTGTCTGACCCACAGCCTCCACAGTACCCCTGTCCAACACACTACACCTCCTCCTGTCTGACCCACACACTCCCCTGTACCCCTCCCTAATACCCTACACCTCCTCTTGTCTGACCCACACCCTCCCCAGCATCCCTCTCTAACACCCTACACCTCCTCCTATCTGAACCACACCCTCCCCAGCACCCATCCCTGTTACTCACCCTATACCTCCTCCTGTCTGACCCACACCCTCCCCCGTACCCCTCCCTGTTACTCACCCTACTCCTCCTCCCGTCTGACCCACACCCTCCACGGTACCCCCCCCGTTACTCACCCTACTCCTCCTCCTGTCTGCCCCTCAGCCTCCACAGTACCCCTGTCCAACACCCTACACCTCCTCCTGTCTGATCCACCCTCCCCAGCACCCCTCCCTAACACCCTACACCTCCTCTTGTCTGACCCACACCCTCCCCAGTACCCTTCCCTAACACCCTACACCTCCTCCTGTCTGACCCACACACTCCCCAGCACCCCTCCCTAACACCCTACACCTCCTCCTATCTGAACCACACCCTCCCCAGCACCAATCCCTGTTACTCACCCTATAGCTCCTCCTGTCTGACCCACACCCTCCCCCGTACCCCTCCCTGTTACTCACCCTACTCCTCCTGTCTGACCCACAGCCTCCACAGTACCCCTGTCCAACACCCTACTCCTCCTCCTGTCTGACCCACACACTCCCCTGTACCCCTCGCTGACACCCTACACCTCCTCCTGTCTGACCCACACCCTCCCCAGCACCCCTCCCTAACACCCTACACCTCCCGCTGTCTGACCCACACCCTCCAAAGCCCCCCTTGCTGTTACTCACCCTGCACCTCCCCCGTCTGATCCACACCCTCCCCAGTACCCCTCCCTAACACCCTACACCTCCTCCCGTCTGACCCACACCCTCCACAGTAACCCTCCCTGTTAGTCACCCTGCTCCTCCTCCTGTCTGTCCCACACCCACCCCAGCACCCCTCCCTAATACCCTACACCTCCTCCTGTCTGACCCACACCCTCCACAGCACCCCTCCCTAACGCCCTACACCTCATCCCGTCTGACCCACACCCTCCACAGTACACCTCCCTGTTACTCAGCCTACTCCTGCTCCTGTCTGACCCACACCCTCCACAGATCCCCTCCCTGTTACTCACCCTACTCCTCCTCCTGTCTGACCCACACCCTCCACAGATCCCCTCCCTGTTACTCACCCTACTCCTCCTCCTGTCTGACCCACACCCTCCACAGTACCCCTCCCTGTTACTCACCCTACTCCTCCTCCTGTCTGACCCACACCCTCCACAGTACCCCTCCCTGTTACTCACCCTACCCCTCCTCCTGTCTGACCCACAGCCTCCACAGTACCCCTGTCCAACACCCTACTCCTCCTCCTGTCTGACCCACACCCTCCATAGTACCCCTCGCTGACACCCTAAACGTTCTCTTGACTGAACCACACCCTCCCCTGTACCCCTCCCTAACACCTTACACCTCCTCCTGTCTGACCCACACCCTCCCCAGTACCCCTCCCTGTTACTCATCCTACTCCTCCTCCTGTCTGACCCACACCCTCCACAGCACCCCTCCCTGTCCAACACCCTACACCTCCTCCTGTCTGACCCACACCCTCCACAGTACCCCTCCCTGTTACTCACCCTACTCCTCCTCCTGTCTGACCCACACCCTCCACAGTACCCCTCCCTGTTACTCACCCTACTCCTCCTCCTGTCTGACCCACAGCCTCCACAGTACCCCTGTCCAACACCCTACTCCTCCTCCTGTCTGACCCACACCCTCCATAGTACCCCTCCCTGACACCCTAAACATTCTCTTGACTGAACCACACCCTCCCCTGTACCCCTCCCTAACTCCTTACACCTCCTCCTGTCTGACCCACACCCCTCCCCAGTACCCCTCCCTGTTACTCATCCTACTCCTCCTCCTGTCTGACCCACACCCTCCACAGCACCCCTCCCTGTCCAACACCCTACACCTCCTCCTGTCTGACCCACACCCTCCACAGTACCCCTCCCTGTTACTCACCCTACTCCTCCTCCTGTCTGACCCACAGCCTCCACAGTACCCCTGTCCAACACACTACACCTCCTCCTGTCTGACCCACACACTCCCCTGTACCCCTCCCTAATACCCTACACCTCCTCTTGTCTGACCCACACCCTCCCCAGCATCCCTCTCTAACACCCTACACCTCCTCCTATCTGAACCACACCCTCCCCAGCACCCATCCCTGTTACTCACCCTATACCTTCTCCTGTCTGACCCACACCCTCCCCCGTACCCCTCCCTGTTACTCACCCTACTCCTCCTCCCGTCTGACCCACACCCTCCACGGTACCCCCCCCGTTACTCACCCTACTCCCTCCTCCTGTCTGCCCCTCAGCCTCCACAGTACCCCTGTCCAACACCCTACACCTCCTCCTGTCTGACCCACACCCTCCCCATCATCCCTCCCTAACACACAGCACCTCCTCCTGTCTGACCCACACCCTCCCCAGTACCCCTCCCTGACACCCTACACCTGCTCCTGTCTGACCCACACACTCCCCTGTACCCCTCCCTAACTCCCTACACCTGCTCCTGTCTGACCCACACCCTTCACAGTAACCCTCCATAACACCCTACACCTCCCCGTCTGACCCACTCCCACCCCTGCACCCCTCCCTAACACCATACACCTCCCCGTCTGACCCACACCCTCCCCAGCATCCCTCCCTGACACCCTACACCTCCTGCTGTCTGACCCACACCCTCCCCGTACCCCTCCCTGTTACTCACCCTGCACCTCCCCCTGTCTGAACCACACCCTCCACAGTACGCCTGTCCAACACCCTCCACCTCCTCCTGTCTGACCCCCACCCTCCCCCTGCACCCCTCCCTAACTCCCTACACCTGCTCCTGTCTGACCCACAACCTCCGCAGCACCACTCCCTAATACCCTACACCTCCTCCTGTCTGACCCACACCCTCCCCAGTACCCCTCCCTAACACCCTACACCTCCCCTTGACTGACCCACACCCTCCCAAGCCCCCCTCCCTGTAACTCACCCTGCACCTCCCCCTGTCTGACCCACACCCTCCCCAGTACCCGTCCCTAATGCCCTGCACCTCCTCCTGTCTGACCCACACCCTCCCCAGCCCCCCTCCATGTTAATCACCCTATACCTCTCCCTGTCTGACCCACATCCTCCCCCGCACCCCTCCCTAACACCCTACACCTCCTCCTGTCTGACCCACACCCTCCCCTGTACCCCTCCCTAACACCCTACACCTCCTCTTGTCTGACCCACACCCTCCCCAGTACCCCTCCCTAACACCCTACACCTCCTCCTATCTGAACCACACCCTCCCCAGCACCCATCCCTGTTACTCACCCTATACCTCCTCCTGACTGACCCACACCCTCCCCCGTACCCCTCCCTGCTACTCACCCTACTCCTGCTCCTGTCTGACCCACAACCTCCCCGTACTCCTCCCTGTTACTCACCCTACTCCTCCTATCTGACCCACAGCCTCCACAGTACCCCTGTCCAACACCCTACACCACCTCCTGTCTGACCCACACACTCCCCTGTACCCCTCCCTAACACCTTACACCTACTCCTGTCTGACCCACACCCTCCAAAGTCCGCCTTGCTGTTACTCACCCTGCACCTCCCCCGTCTGACCCACACCCTCCCCAGTAACCCTCCTTGTTAGTCACCCTACTCCTCCTCCTGTCTGTCCCACACCCACCCCAGCACCCCTCCCTAATACCCTACACGTCCTCCTGTCTGACCCACACCCTCCACAGCACCCCTCCCTATCACCCTACAACTCCTCCCGTCTGACCCACACCCTCCCTGTTAGTCACCCTACTCCTCCTCCTGTCTGTCCCACACCTTCCACAGTACCCCTCCCTGTTACTCACCCTACTCCTCCTCCTGTCTGACCCACACCCTCCCAAGTACCCCTCCCTGACACCCTACACCTCCTCCTGTCTGACCCACACACTCCCCTGTACCCCTCCCTAACACCTTACACCTCCTCCTGTCTGACCCATACCCTCCCCATTACCCCTCCCTGACACCCTAAACGTTCTCTTGACTGAACCACACCCTCCACAGCACCCCTCCCTAACACCCTACACCTCCTCCTGTCTGACCCACACCCTCCCTGTCCAACACCCTACTCCTCCTCCTGTCTGACCCACGCCCTCCACAGTACCCCTCCCTAATACCCTACACCTGCTCCTGTCTGACCTAGACCCACCCCAGCACCCCTCCCTAATACCCTACACCTCCTCCTGTCTGACCCACTCCCTCCACAGCACTCCTCCCTAACACACTGCACCTCCTCCTGTCTGACCCACACCCTCCCAAGTACCCCTCCCTGACACCCTGCACCTCCTCCTGTCTGACCCACACACTCCCCTGTACCCCTCCCTAACACCTTACACCTCCTCCTGTCTGACCCATACCCTCCCCATTACCCCTCCCTGACACCCTAAACGTTCTCTTGACTGATCCACACCCTCCACAGCACCCCTCCCTAACACCCTACACCTCCTCCTGTCTGACCCACACCCTCCACGGTCCCCCTCCCTGTTACTCATCCTACTCCTCCTCCTGTCTGACCCACACCCTCCACAGTACCCCTCCCTGTCCAACACCCTACTCCTCCTCCTGTCTGACCCACGCCCTCCACAGTACCCCTCCCTGTTACTCACCCTACACCTCCTCCTGTCTGACCCACACCCTCCCCAGCACCCCTCCCTAATACCCTACACCTGCTCCTGTCTGACCTACACCCACCCCAGCAACCCTCCCTAATACCCTACACCTCCTCCTGTCTGACCCACTCCCTCCACAGCACCCCTCCCTAACACCCTACACCTCCTCCCGTCAGACCCACACCCTCCACAGTACCCATCCCTGTTACTCACCCTACTCCTCCTCCTGTCTGACCCACACCCTCCACAGTACCCCTCCCTGTTACTCACCCTACTCCTCCTCGTGTCTGACCCACACCCTCCACAGTACCCACCCCCTGTTACTCACCCTACTCCTCCTCCTGTCTGACCCACACCCTCCACAGTACCCCTCCCTGTTACTCACCCGACTCCTCCTCCTGTCTGACCCACACCCTCCCCTGTACCCCTCCCTAACACCCTACACCTCCTTCTGTCTGACCCACACCCTCCCCAGCATCCCTCCCTAACACACTGCACCTCCTCCTGTCTGACCCACACCCTCCCCTGTACCCCTCCCTAACACCTTACACCTCCTCCTGTCTGACCCATACCCTCCCCATTACCCCTCCCTGACACCCTAAACGTTCTCTTGACTGAACCACACCCTCCACAGCACCTCTCCCTAACACCCTACACCTCCTCCTGTCTGACCCACACCCTCCACAGTACCCCTCCCTGTTACTCATCCTACTCCTCCTCCTGTCTGACCCACACCCTCCACAGTACCCCTCCCTGTTACTCACCCTACTGTCTGACCCACACCCTCCACATATCCCCTCCCTGTCCAAAACCCTACACCTGCTCCTGTCTGACCCACACCCTCCCCAGCACCCCTCCCTAACACCCTACACCTCCTCCTGTCTGACCCACACCCTACAAAGCCTCCCTCGCTTTTACTCACCCTGCACCTCCCCCTGTCTGACCCACACCATCCCCAGTACCCCTCCCTAACACCCAACACCTCCTCCCGTCTGACCCACACCCTCCACAGTAACCCTCCCTGTTAGTCACCCTACTCCTCCTCCTGTCTGTCCCACACCCTCCACAGTACCCCTCCCTGTTACTCACCATACTCCTCCTCCTGTCTGACCCACAGCCTCCACAGTACCACTGTCCAACACCCTACTCCTCCTCCTGTCTGACCCACACCCTCCACAGTTCCCCTCCCTGTCCAACACCCTACTCCTCCTCCTGTCTGACCCACACCCTCCCCAGTAACCCTCCCTAACTCCCTACACCTGCTCCTGTCTGACCTACACCCACCCCAGCACCCCTCCCTAACACCGTACACATCCTCCTGTCAGACCCACACCCTCCCAAGCACCCCTCCCTAACACCCTACACCTCCTCCTGTCTGAACCACACCCTCCCCAACACCCATCCCTGTTACTCACCCTATACCTCCTCATGTCTGACCCAAACCCTCCCCCGTACCCCTCCCTGTAACTCACCCTACTCCTCCTCCTGTCTGCCCCACAGCCTCGACAGTACCCCTGTACAACACCGTACTCCTCCTCCTGTCTGATCCACACCCTCCCCAGCACCCATCCCTGTTACTCACCCTACTCCTCCTCCTGTCTGCCCCACAGCCTCGACAGTACCCCTGTACAACACCTTACACCTCCTCCTGTCTGACCCACACACTCCCCTGTACCCCTCCCTAACACCCTGCACCTCCTCCTGTCTGACCCACACCCTCCTTAGCACCCCTCCCTAACACCCTACACCTCCTCCCGTCTGACCCACACCCTCCCCAGCTCCCGTCCCTGTTACTCACCCTACACCTCCTCCTGTCTGACCCTCACCCTCCACAGTACCCCTCCCTGTTACTCATCCTACACCTCCTACTGTCTGACCCACACCCTCCCCAGCCCCCCTCCATGTTACTCACCCTGTACCTCCCCCTGTATGACCCACATCCTCCCCCGCACCCCTTGCTAACACCCTACACCTCCTACTGTCTGAACCACACCCTTCCCAGCACCCCTCCCTAACACCCTACACCTCCCCTTGACTGACCCACACCCTCCCAAGCCCCCCTCCCTGTAACTCACCCTGCACCTCCCCCTGTCTGACCCACACCCTCCCCAGTACCCGTCCCTAATGCCCTGCACCTCCTCCTGTCTGACCCACACCCTCCCCAGCCCCCCTCCATGTTAATCACCCTATACCTCCCCCTGTCTGACCCACATCCTCCCCCGCACCCCGCCCTAACACCCTACACCTCCTCCTGTCTGACCCACACCCTCCCCTGTACCCCTCCCTAACACCTTACACCTCCTCCTGTCTGATCCACACCCTCCCCAGCACCCCTCCCTAACACCCTACACCTCCTCTTGTCTGACCCACACCCTCCCCAGTACCCCTCCCTAACACCCTACACCTCCTCCTGTCTGACCCACACCCTCCCCAGCACCCCTCCCTAACACCCTACACCTCCTCCTATCTGAACCACACCCTCCCCAGCACCCATCCCTGTTACTCACCCTATACCTCCTCCTGACTGACCCACACCCTCCCCCGTACCCCTCCCTGCTACTCACCCTACTCCTGCTCCTGTCTGACCCACAACCTCCCCGTACTCCTCCCTGTTACTCACCCTACTCCTCCTATCTGACCCACAGCCTCCACAGTACGCCTGTCCAACACCCTACACCACCTCCTGTCTGACCCACACACTCCCCTGTACCCCTCCCTAACACCTTACACCTCCTCCTGTCTGACCCACACTCTCCCCAGCACCCCTCCCTAACACCCTACACCTCCAGGTGTCTGACCCACACCCTCCAAAGTCCGCCTTGCTGTTACTCACCCTGCACCTCCCCCGTCTGATCCACACCCTCCCCAGTACCCGTCCCTAACACCCTGCACCTCCTCCTGTCTGACCCACACACTCCCCAGCACCCCTCCCTAACACCCTACACCTCCCGCTGTCTGACCCACACCCTCCAAAGCCCCCCTCGCTGTTACTCACCCTGCACCTCCCCCTGTCTGACCCACACCCTCCCCAGTACCCCTCTCTGACACCCTACACCTCCCGCTGTCTGACCCACACCCTCCAAAGCCCCCCTCGCTGTTACTCACCCTGCACCTCCCACTGTCTGACCCACACCCTCCCCAGTAACCCTCCCTGTTAGTCACCCTACTCCTCCTCCTGTCTGTCCCACACCCACCCCAGCACCCCTCCCTAATACCCTACACGTCCTCCTGTCTGACCCACACCCTCCACAGCACCCCTCCCTATCACCCTACAACTCCTCCCGTCTGACCCACACCCTCCCTGTTAGTCACCCTACTCCTCCTCCTGTCTGTCCCACACCCTCCACAGTACCCCTCCCTGTTACTCACCCTACTCCTCCTCCTGTCTGACCCACACCCTCCCAAGTACCCCTCCCTGACACCCTACACCTCCTCCTGTCTGACCCACACACTCCCCTGTACCCCTCCCTAACACCTTACACCTCCTCCTGTCTGACCCATACCCTCCCCAGCACCCCTCCCTAATACCCTACACCTGCTCCTGTCTGACCTAGACCCACCCCAGCACCCCTCCCTAATACCCTACACCTCCTCCTGTCTGACCCACTCCCTCCACAGCACCCCTCCCTAACACACTGCACCTCCTCCTGTCTGACCCACACCCTCCCAAGTACCCCTCCCTGACACCCTGCACCTCCTCCTGTCTGACCCACACACTCCCCTGTACCCCTCCCTAACACCTTACACCTCCTCCTGTCTGACCCATACCCTCCCCATTACCCCTCCCTGACACCCTAAACGTTCTCTTGACTGAATCACACCCTCCCCAGCACCCCTCCCTAACACCCTACACCTCCTCCTGTCTGACCCACACCCTCCACAGTCCCCCTCCCTGTTACTCATCCTACTCCTCCTCCTGTCTGACCCACACCCTCCACAGTACCCCTCCCTGTCCAACACCCTACTCCTCCTCCTGTCTGACCCACGCCCTCCACAGTACCCCTCCCTGTTACTCACCCTACACCTCCTCCTGTCTGACCCACACCCTCCCCAGCACCCCTCCCTAATACCCTACACCTGCTCCTGTCTGACCTACACCCACCACAGCACCCCTCCCTAATACCCTACACCTCCTCCTGTCTGACCCACTCCCTCCACAGCACCCCACCCTAACACCCTACACCTCCTCCCGTCTGACCCACACCCTCCACAGTACCCATCCCTGTTACTCACCCTACTCCTCTTCCTGTCTGACCCACACCCTCCACAGTACCCCTCCCTGTTACTCACCCTACTCCTCCTCCTGTCTGACCCACACCCTCCACAGTACCCCTCCCTGTCCAACACCCTACTCCTCCTCCTGTCTGACCCACGCCCTCCACAGTACCCCTCCCTGTTACTCACCCTACACCTCCTCCTGTCTGACCCACACCCTCCCCAGCACCCCTTCCTAATACCCTACACCTGCTCCTGTCTGACCTACACCCACCCCAGCACCCCTCCCTAATACCCTACACCTCCTCCTGTCTGACCCACTCCCTCCACAGCACCCCACCCTAACACCCTACACCTCCTCCCGTCTGACCCACACCCTCCACAGTACCCATCCCTGTTACTCACCCTACTCCTCCTCCTGTCTGACCCACACCCTCCACAGTACCCCTCCCTGTTACTCACCCTACTCCTCCTCCTGTCTGACCCACACCCTCCACAGTACCCACCCCCTGTTACTCACCCTACTCCTCCTCCTGTCTGACCCACACCCTCCACAGTACCCCTCCCTGTTACTCACCCGACTCCTCCTCCTGTCTGACCCACACCCTCCCCTGTACCCCTCCCTAACACCCTGCACCTCCTCCTGTCTGACCCACACCCTCCTTAGCACCCCTCCCTAACACCCTACACCTCCTCCCGTCTGACCCACACCCTCCCCAGCTCCCGTCCCTGTTACTCACCCTACACCTCCTCCTGTCTGACCCTCACCCTCCACAGTACCCCTCCCTGTTACTCATCCTACACCTCCTACTGTCTGACCCACACCCTCCCCAGCCCCCCTCCACGTTACTCACCCTGTACCTCCCCCTGTATGACCCACATCCTCCCCCGCACCCCTTGCTAACACCCTACACCTCCTACTGTCTGAACCACACCCTTCCCAGCACCCCTCGCTAACACCCTACACCTCCCCTTGACTGACCACACCCTCCCAAGCCCCCCTCCCTGTAACTCACCCTGCACCTCCCCCTGTCTGACCCACACCCTCCCCAGTACCCGTCCCTAATGCCCTGCACCTCCTCCTGTCTGACCCACACCCTCCCCAGCCCCCCTCCATGTTAATCACCCTATACCTCCCCCTGTCTGACCCACATCCTCCCCCGCACCCCTCCCTAACACCCTACACCTCCTCCTGTCTGACCCACACCCTCCCCTGTACCCCTCCCTAACACCTTACACCTCCTCCTGTCTGACCCACACACTCCCCAGCACCCCTCCCTAACACCCTACACCTCCTCCTATCTGAACCACACCCTCCCCAGCACCCATCCCTGTTACTCACCCTATACCTCCTCCTGTCTGACCCACAACCTCCCCGTACTCCTCCCTGTTACTCACCCTACTCCTCCTGTCTGACCCACAGCCTCCACAGTACCCCTGTCCAACACCCTACACCACCTCCTGTCTGACCCACACACTCCCCTGTACCCCTCCCTAACACCTTACACCTCCTCCTGTCTGACCCACACTCTCCCCAGCACCCCTCCCTAACACCCTACACCTCCAGGTGTCTGACCCACACCCTCCAAAGTCCGCCTTGCTGTTACTCACCCTGCACCTCCCCCGTCTGATCCACACCCTCCCCAGTACCCGTCCCTAACACCCTGCACCTCCTCCTGTCTGACCCACACACTCCCCAGCACCCCTCCCTAACACCCTACACCTCCCGCTGTCTGACCCACACCCTCCAAAGCCCCCCTCGCTGTTACTCACCCTGCACCTCACCCTGTCTGACCCACACCCTCCCCAGTACCCCTCTCTGACACCCTACACCTCCCGCTGTCTGACCCACACCCTCCAAAGCCCCCCTCGCTGTTACTCACGCTGCACCTCCCCCTGTCTGACCCACACCCTCCCCAGTAACCCTCACTGTTAGTCACCCTACTCCTCCTCCTGTCTGTCCCACACCCACCCCAGCACCCCTCCCTAATACCCTACACGTCCTCCTGTCTGACCCACACCCCCCACAGCACCCCTCCCTATCACCCTACAACTCCTCCCGTCTAACCCACACCCTCCCTGTTAGTCACCCTACTCCTCCTCCTGTCTGTCCCACACCCTCCACAGTACCCCTCCCTGTTACTCACCCTACTCCTCCTCCTGTCTGACCCACACCCTCCCAAGTACCCCTCCCTGACACCCTACACCTCCTCCTGTCTGACCCACACACTCCCCTGTACCCCTCCCTAACACCTTACACCTCCTCCTGTCTGACCCATACCCTCCGCATTACCCCTCCCTGACACCCTAAACGTTCTCTTGACTGAACCACACCCTCCACAGCACCCCTCCCTAACACCCTACACCTCCTCCTGTCTGACCCACACCCTCCACAGTACCCCTCCCTGTTACTCATCCTACTCCTCCTCCTGTCTGACCCACACCCTCCACAGTAACCCTCCCTGTTACTCACCCTACTCCTCCTCCTGTCTGACCCACACCCTCCACAGTACCCACCCCCTGTTACTCACCCTACTCCTCCTCCTGTCTGACCCACAGCCTCCACAGTACCCGTCCAACACCCTACACCTCCTCCTGTCTGACCCACACACTCCAAAGCCCCCCTCGCTGTTACTCACCCTGCACCTCCCCCTGTCTGACCCACACCCTCCCCAGTAACCCTCCCTGTTAGTCACCCTACTCCTCCTCCTGTCTGTCCCACACCCACCCCAGCACCCCTCCCTAACACCCTACACCTCCTCCTGTCTGACCCATACCCTCCCCATTACCCCTCCCTGACACCCTAAACGTTCTCTTGACTGAACCACACCCTCCACAGCACCCCTCCCTAACACCCTACACCTCCTCCTGTCTGACCCACACCCTCCCCAGTACCCCTCCCTGTTACTCATCCTACTCCTCCTCCTGTCTGAACCACACCCTCCCCAGTACCCCTCCCTGTTACTCATCCTACTCCTCCTCCTGTCTGACCCACACCCTCCACAGTACCCCTCCCTAACACCCTACACCTCCTCCTGTCTGACCCACACGATCCACAGTACCCCTCCCTGTTACTCATCCTACTCCTCCTCCTGTCTGACCCACACCCTCCACAGTACCCCTCCCTGTTACTCACCCTACTGTCTGACCCACACCCTCCACATATCCCCTCCCTGTCCAAAACCCTACACCTGCTCCTGTCTGACCCACACCCTCCCCTGCACTGCTCTCTAACTGCCTACACCTGCTCCTGTCTGACCCACACCCTCCAAAGCCCCCCTTGCTGTCACTCACCCTGCACCTCCCCCGTCTGATCCACACCCTCCCCAGTACCCGTCCCTAACACCCTACACCTCCTCCCGTCTGACCCACACCCTCCACAGTAACCCTCCCTGCTAGTCACCCTACTCCTCCTCCTGTCTGTCCCACACCCTCCACAGCACCCCTCCCTAACACCCTACTCCTCCTCCTGTCTGTCCCACACCCTCCACAGCACCCCTCCCTAAGACCCTACACCTCCTCCCGTCTGACCCACACCCTCCACAGTACCCCTACCTGTTACTCACCCTACTCCTGCTCCTGTCTGACCCACACCCTCCACAGTACCCCTCCCTGTTACTCACCCTTCTCCTCCTCCTGTCTGACCCACAGCCTCCACAGTACCCCTGTCCAACACCCTACTCCTCCTCCTGTCTGACCCACACCCACCCCAGCACCCCTCCCTAACACCCTACTCCTCCTCCTGTCTGACCCACACCCTCCCTGTTACTCACCCTACTCCTGCTCCTGTCTGACCCACACCCTCCACAGTAACCCTCCCTGTTACTCACACTACTCCTCCTCCTGTCTGACCCACACCCTCCACAGTACCCCTCCCTGTTAGTCACCCTACTCCTCCTCCTGTCTGTCCCACACCCTCCCCAGTACCCCTCCCTAACACCCTACACCTCCTCCTGTCTGACCCACACCCTCCCCAGTACCCCTCCCTAACACCCTACACCACTTCCTGTCTGACCCACCCCCTCCCCTGCACCGCTCCCTAACACCCTACACCTCCTCCTGTCTGACCTACACCCTCCCCAGCACCCCTCCCTAACTCCCTACACCTCCTCCTGTCTGACCCGCACCCTCCCCTGCACCGCTCCCTAATACCCTACACCTCCTCCTGTCTGACCCACACCCTCCCCAGCCCCCCTCCATGTTAATCACCCTATACCTCCCCCTGTCTGACCCACATCCTCCCCCGCACCCCTCCCTAACACCCTACACCTCCTCCTGTCTGACCCACACCCTCCCCTGTACCCCTCCCTAACACCTTACACCTCCTCCTGTCTGATCCACACCCTCCCCAGCACCCCTCCCTAACACCCTACACCTCCTCTTGTCTGACCCACACCCTCCCCAGTACCCCTCCCTAACACCCTACACCTCCTCCTGTCTGACCCACACCCTCCCCAGCACCCCTCCCTAACACCCTACTCCTCCTCCTGTCTGACCCACAACCTCCCCGTACTCCTCCCTGTTACTCACCCTATACCTCCTCCTGTCTGACCCACAGCCTCCACAGTACCCTGTCCAACACCCTACAACTCCTCCTGTCTGACCCACACCCTCCCCCGTACCCCTCCCTGTTACTCACCCTGCACCTCCCCCTGTCTGACCCACATCCTCCACAGTACGCCTGTCCAACACCCTACACCTCCTCCTGTCTGACCCACCCCCTCCCCAGTAACCCTCCCTAACTCCCTACACCTGCTCCTGTCTGACCCACTACCTCCCCAGCACCGCTCCCTAATACCCTACACCTCCTCCCGTCTGACCCACACCCTCCCCAGTTCCCATCCCTGTTACTCACCCTACACCTCCTCCTGTCTGACCCACACCCTCCACAGTACGCCTGTCCAACACCCTACACCTCCTCCTGTCTGACCCACCCCCTCCCCAGTAACCCTCCCTAACACCCTACACCTCCTCCTGTCTGACCCACACCCTCCCCTGCACCCCTCCCTAACACCCTACAACTCCTCCTGTCTGACCCACACCCTCCCATGCACCCCTCCCTAACTCCCTACACCTGCTCCTGTCTGACCCACCCCCTCCCCAGTAACCCTCCATAACACCCTACACCTCCCCGTCTGACCCACACCCACCCCTGCACCCCTCCCTAACACCCTACACCTCCCCGTCTGACCCACACCCTCCCCAGCATCCCTCCCTGACACCCTACACCTCCTGCTGTCTGACCCACACCCTCCCCGTACCCCTCCCTGTTACTCACCCTGCACCTCCCCCTGTCTGACCCACACCCTCCACAGTACGCCTGTCCAACACCCTCCACCTCCTCCTGTCTGACCCCCAACCTCCCCTGCACCCCTCCCTAACTCACTACACCTGCTCCTGTCTGACCCACACCCTCCCCTGCACCCCTCCCTAACACCCTACAACTCCTCCTGTCTGACCCACACCCTCCCCTGCACCCCTCCTTAACTCCCTACACCTGCTCCTGTCTGACCCACACCCTTCACAGTAACCCTCCATAAAACCCTACACCTCCCCGTCTGACCCACTCCCACCCCTGCACCCCTCCCTGACACCCTACACCTCCCCGTCTGACCCACACCCTCCCCGTACCCCTCCCTGTTACTCACCCTGCACCTCCCCCTGTCTGACCCACACCCTCCACAGTACGTCTGTCCAACACCCTCCACCTCCTCCTGTCTGACCCCCACCCTCCCCTGCACCCCTCCCTAATACCCTACACCTCCTCCTGTCTGACCCACACCCTCCCCAGTACCCCTCCCTAACACCCTACACCTCCTCCTGTCTGACCCACACACTCCCCAGTACCCCTCCCTAACACCCTACACCTCCTCCTGTCTGACCCACACCCTCCACAGTACCCCTCCCTGTTACTCATCCTACTCCTCCTCCTGTCTGACCCACACCCTCCACAGCACCCCTCCCTGTCCAACACCCTACACCTCCTCCTGTCTGACCCACACCCTCCACAGTACCCCTCCCTGTCCAACACCCTACACCTCCTCCTGTCTGACCCACGCCCTCCACAGTACCCCTCCCTGTCCAACACCCTACACCTCCTCCTGTCTGACCCACAGCCTCCACAGTACCCCTGTCCAACACACTACACCTCCTCCTGTCTGACCCACACACTCCCCTGTACCCCTCCCTAATACCCTACACCTCCTCTTGTCTGACCCACACCCTCCCCAGCATCCCTCTCTAACACCCTACAACTCCTCCTATCTGAACCACACCCTCCCCAGCACCCATCCCTGTTACTCACCCTATACCTCCTCCTGTCTGACCCACACCCTCCCCCGTACCCCTCCCTGTTACTCACCCTACTCCTCCTGTCTGACCCACATCCTCCACAGTACCCCTGTCCAACACCCTACTCCTCCTCCTGTCTGACCCACACACTCCCCGGTACCCCTCCCTAACACCTTACACCTCCTCCTGTCTGACCCACACCCTCCCCAGCACCCCTCCCTAACACCCTACACCTCCCGCTGTCTGACCCACACCCTCCAAAGCCCCCCTTGCTGTTACTCACCCTGCACCTCCCCCGTCTGATCCACACCCTCCCCAGTACCCCTCCCTAACACCCTACACCTCCTCCCGTCTGACCCACACCGTCCACAGTAACCCTCCCTGTTAGTCACCCTACTCCTCCTCCTGTCTGTCCCACACCCACCCCAGCACCCCTCCCTAATACCCTACACCTCCTCCTGTCTGACCCACACCCTCCACAGCACCCCTCCCTAACGCCATACACCTCATCCCGTCTGACCCACACCCTCCCTGTTAGTCACCCTACTCCTCCTCCTGTCTGTCCCACACCCTCCACAGTACCCCTCCCTGTTACTCACCCTACTCCTCCTCCTGTCTGACCCACACCCTCCCAAGTACCCCTCCCTGACACCCTACACCTCCTCCTGTCTGACCCACACACTCCCCTGTACCCCTCCCTAACACCTTACACCTCCTCCTGTCTGACCCATACCCTCCGCATTACCCCTCCCTGACACCCTAAACGTTCTCTTGACTGAACCACACCCTCCACAGCACCCCTCCCTAACACCCTACACCTCCTCCTGTCTGACCCACACCCTCCACAGTACCCCTCCCTGTTACTCATCCTACTCCTCCTCCTGTCTGACCCACACCCTCCACAGTAACCCTCCCTGTTACTCACCCTACTCCTCCTCCTGTCTGACCCACACCCTCCACAGTACCCACCCCCTGTTACTCACCCTACTCCTCCTCCTGTCTGACCCACAGCCTCCACAGTACCCGTCCAACACCCTACACCTCCTCCTGTCTGACCCACACACTCCAAAGCCCCCCTCGCTGTTACTCACCCTGCACCTCCCCCTGTCTGACCCACACCCTCCCCAGTAACCCTCCCTGTTAGTCACCCTACTCCTCCTCCTGTCTGTCCCACACCCACCCCAGCACCCCTCCCTAACACCCTACACCTCCTCCTGTCTGACCCATACCCTCCCCATTACCCCTCCCTGACACCCTAAACGTTCTCTTGACTGAACCACACCCTCCACAGCACCCCTCCCTAACACCCTACACCTCCTCCTGTCTGACCCACACCCTCCCCAGTACCCCTCCCTGTTACTCATCCTACTCCTCCTCCTGTCTGAACCACACCCTCCCCAGTACCCCTCCCTGTTACTCATCCTACTCCTCCTCCTGTCTGACCCACACCCTCCACAGTACCCCTCCCTAACACCCTACACCTCCTCCTGTCTGACCCACACGATCCACAGTACCCCTCCCTGTTACTCATCCTACTCCTCCTCCTGTCTGACCCACACCCTCCACAGTACCCCTCCCTGTTACTCACCCTACTGTCTGACCCACACCCTCCACATATCCCCTCCCTGTCCAAAACCCTACACCTGCTCCTGTCTGACCCACACCCTCCCCTGCACTGCTCTCTAACTCCCTACACCTGCTCCTGTCTGACCCACACCCTCCAAAGCCCCCCTTGCTGTCACTCACCCTGCACCTCCCCCGTCTGATCCACACCCTCCCCAGTACCCGTCCCTAACACCCTACACCTCCTCCCGTCTGACCCACACCCTCCACAGTAACCCTCCCTGCTAGTCACCCTACTCCTCCTCCTGTCTGTCCCACACCCTCCACAGCACCCCTCCCTAACACCCTACTCCTCCTCCTGTCTGTCCCACACCCTCCACAGCACCCCTCCCTAACACCCTACACCTCCTCCTGTCTGACCCACACCCTCCACAGTACCCCTACCTGTTACTCACCCTACTCCTGCTCCTGTCTGACCCACACCCTCCACAGTACCCCTCCCTGTTACTCACCCTTCTCCTCCTCCTGTCTGACCCACAGCCTCCACAGTACCCCTGTCCAACACCCTACTCCTCCTCCTGTCTGACCCACACCCACCCCAGCACCCCTCCCTAACACCCTACTCCTCCTCCTGTCTGACCCACACCCTCCCTGTTACTCACCCTACTCCTGCTCCTGTCTGACCCACACCCTCCACAGTAACCCTCCCTGTTACTCACACTACTCCTCCTCCTGTCTGACCCACACCCTCCACAGTACCCCTCCCTGTTAGTCACCCTACTCCTCCTCCTGTCTGACCCACACCCTCCCCAGTACCCCTCCCTAACACCCTACACCACTTCCTGTCTGACCCACCCCCTCCCCTGCACCGCTCCCTAACACCCTACACCTCCTCCTGTCTGACCTACACCCTCCCCAGCACCCCTCCCTAACTCCCTACACCTCCTCCTGTCTGACCCGCACCCTCCCCTGCACCGCTCCCTAATACCCTACACCTCCTCCTGTCTGACCCACACCCTCCCCAGCCCCCCTCCATGTTAATCACCCTATACCTCCCCCTGTCTGACCCACATCCTCCCCCGCACCCCTCCCTAACACCCTACACCTCCTCCTGTCTGACCCACACCCTCCCCTGTACCCCTCCCTAACACCTTACACCTCCTCCTGTCTGATCCACACCCTCCCCAGCACCCCTCCCTAACACCCTACACCTCCTCTTGTCTGACCCACACCCTCCCCAGTACCCCTCCCTAACACCCTACACCTCCTCCTGTCTGACCCACACCCTCCCCAGCACCCCTCCCTAACACCCTACTCCTCCTCCTGTCTGACCCACAACCTCCCCGTACTCCTCCCTGTTACTCACCCTATACCTCCTCCTGTCTGACCCACAGCCTCCACAGTACCCTGTCCAACACCCTACAACTCCTCCTGTCTGACCCACACCCTCCCCCGTACCCCTCCCTGTTACTCACCCTGCACCTCCCCCTGTCTGACCCACATCCTCCACAGTACGCCTGTCCAACACCCTACACCTCCTCCTGTCTGACCCACCCCCTCCCCAGTAACCCTCCCTAGCTCCCTACACCTGCTCCTGTCTGACCCACTACCTCCCCAGCACCGCTCCCTAATACCCTACACCTCCTCCCGTCTGACCCACACCCTCCCCAGTACCCCTCCCTAACACCCTACACCTCCTCCTGTCTGACCCACACCCTCCCCAGTACCCCTCCCTAATACCCTACACCTCCTCTTGTCTGACCCACACCCTCCCCAGCATCCCTCTCTAACACCCTACAACTCCTCCTATCTGAACCACACCCTCCCCAGCACCCATCCCTGTTACTCACCCTATACCTCCTCCTGTCTGACCCACACCCTCCCCCGTACCCCTCCCTGTTACTCACCCTACTCCTCCTGTCTGACCCACATCCTCCACAGTACCCCTGTCCAACACCCTACTCCTCCTCCTGTCTGACCCACACACTCCCCTGTACCCCTCCCTAACACCTTACACCTCCTCCTGTCTGACCCACACCCTCCCCAGTACCCCTCCCTGACACCCTACACCTCCTCCTGTCTGACCCACACCCTCCCCAGCACCCCTCCCTAACACCCTACACCTCCCGCTGTCTGACCCACACCCTCCAAAGCCCCCCTTGCTGTTACTCACCCTGCACCTCCCCCGTCTGATCCACACCCTCCCCAGTACCCCTCCCTAACACCCTACACCTCCTCCCGTCTGACCCACACCGTCCACAGTAACCCTCCCTGTTAGTCACCCTACTCCTCCTCCTGTCTGTCCCACACCCACCCCAGCACCCCTCCCTAATACCCTACACCTCCTCCTGTCTGACCCACACCCTCCACAGCACCCCTCCCTAACGCCATACACCTCATCCCGTCTGACCCACACCCTCCACAGTACCCCTCCCTGTTACTCACCCTACTCCTGCTACTGTCTGACCCACACCCTCCACAGATCCCCTCCCTGTTACTCACCCTACTCCTCCTCCTGTCTGACCCACACCCTCCACAGTACCCCTCCCTGTTACTCACCCTACTCCTCCTCCTGTCTGACCCACACCCTCCACAGATCCCCTCCCTGTTACTCACCCTACTCCTCCTCCTGTCTGACCCACAGCCTCCACAGTACCCCTGTCCAACACACTACACCTCCTCCTGTCTGACCCACACACTCCACTGTACCCCTCCCTAATACCCTACACCTCCTCTTGTCTGACCCACACCCTCCCCAGCATCCCTCTCTAACACCCTACACCTCCTCCTATCTGAACCACACCCTCCCCAGCACCCATCCCTGTTACTCACCCTATACCTCCTCCTGTCTGACCCACACCCTGCCCCGTACCCCTCCCTGTTACTCACCCTATTCCTCCTCCCGTCTGACCCACACCCTCCACGGTACCCCCCCCCCCGTTACTCACCCTACTCCTCCTCCTGTCTGCCCCTCAGCCTCCACAGTACCCCTGTCCAACACCCTACACCTCCTCCTGTCTGACCCACACCCTCCCCAGCATCCCTCCCTAACACACTGCACCTCCTCCTGTCTGACCCACACCCTCCCCAGTACCCCTCCCTGACACCCTACACCTGCTCCTGTCTGACCCACACACTCCCCTGTACCCCTCCCTAACTCCCTACACCTGCTCCTGTCTGACCCACACCCTTCACAGTAACCCTCCATAACACCCTACACCTCCCCGTCTGACCCACTCCCACCCCTACACCCCTCCCTAACACCATACACCTCCCCGTCTGACCCACACCCTCCCCAGCATCCCTCCCTGACACCCTACACCTCCTGCTGTCTGACCCACACCCTCCCCGTACCCCTCCCTGTTACTCACCCTGCACCTCCCCCTGTCTGACCCACACCCTCCACAGTACGCCTGTCCAACACCCTCCACCTCCTCCTGTCTGACCCCCACCCTCCCCTGCACCCCTCCCTAACTCCCTACACCTGCTCCTGTCTGACCCACAACCTCCCCAGCACCACTCCCTAATACCCTACACCTCCTCCTGTCTGACCCACACCCTCCCCAGTACCCCTCCCTAACACCCTACACCTCCTCCTGTCTGACCCACACACTCCTCAGTACCCCTCCCTGTTACTCACCCTACTCCTCCTCCTGTCTGACCCACACCCTCCACAGTACCCCTCCCTGACACCCTAAACGTTCTCTTGACTGAACCACACCCTCCCCGTACCCCTCCCTAACACCCTACACCTCCTCCTGTCTGACCCACACACTCCCCAGTACCCCTCCCTGTTACTCACCCTACACCTCCTCCTGTCTGACCCACAGCCTCCACAGTACGCCTGTCCAACACCCTACTCCTCCTCCTGTCTGACCCACCCCCTCCACAGCACCCCTCCCTGTCCAACACCCTACACCTCCTCCTGTCTGACCCACACCCTCCACAGTACCCCTCCCTGTTACTCACCCTACTCCTCCTCCTGTCTGACCCACAGCCTCCACAGTACCCGTCCAACACACTACACCTCCTCCTGTCTGACCCACACACTCCCCTGTACCCCTCCCTAATACCCTACACCTCCTCTTGTCTGACCCACACCCTCCCCAGCATCCCTCTCTAACACCCTACACCTCCTCCTATCTGAACCACACCCTCCCCAGCACCCATCCCTGTTACTCACCCTATACCTCCTCCTGTCTGACCCACACCCTCCCCCGTACCCCTCCCTGTTACTCACCCTACTCCTCCTCCCGTCTGACCCACACCCTCCACGGTACCCCCCCCGTTACTCACCCTACTCCTCCTCCTGTCTGCCCCTCAGCCTCCACAGTACCCCTGTCCAACACCCTACACCTCCTCCTGTCTGATCCACCCTCCCCAGCACCCCTCCCTAACACCCTACACCTCCTCTTGTCTGACCCACACCCTCCCCAGTACCCTTCCCTAACACCCTACACCTCCTCCTGTCTGACCCACACACTCCCCAGCACCCCTCCCTAACACCCTACACCTCCTCCTATCTGAACCACACCCTCCCCAGCACCAATCCCTGTTACTCACCCTATAGCTCCTCCTGTCTGACCCACACCCTCCCCCGTACCCCTCCCTGTTACTCACCCTACTCCTCCTGTCTGACCCACAGCCTCCACAGTACCCCTGTCCAACACCCTACTCCTCCTCCTGTCTGACCCACACACTCCCCTGTACCCCTCCCTAACACCCTACACCTCCCCCGTCTGATCCACACCCTCCCCAGTACCCCTCCCTAACACCCTACACCTCCTCCCGTCTGACCCACACCCTCCCCAGTACCCCTCGCTGACACCCTACACCTCCTCCTGTCTGACCCACACCCTCCCCAGCACCCCTCCCTAACACCCTACACCTCCCGCTGTCTGACCCACACCCTCCAAAGCCCCCCTTGCTGTTACTCACCCTGCACCTCCCCCGTCTGATCCACACCCTCCCCAGTACCCCTCCCTGTTAGTCACCCTACTCCTCCTCCTGTCTGTCCCACACCCACCCCAGCACCCCTCCCTAATACCCTACACCTCCTCCTGTCTGACCCACACCCTCCACAGCACCCCTCCCTAACGCCCTACACCTCATCCCGTCTGACCCACACCCTCCACAGTACACCTCCCTGTTACTCACCCTACTCCTGCTCCTGTCTGACCCACACCCTCCACAGATCCCCTCCCTGTTACTCACCCTACTCCTCCTCCTGTCTGACCCACACCCTCCACAGATCCCCTCCCTGTTACTCACCCTACTCCTCCTCCTGTCTGACCCACACCCTCCACAGTACCCCTCCCTGTTACTCACCCTACTCCTCCTCCTGTCTGCCCCACACCCTCCACAGTACCCCTCCCTGTTACTCACCCTACCCCTCCTCCTGTCTGACCCACACCCTCCATAGTACCCCTCCCTGACACCCTAAACGTTCTCTTGACTGAACCACACCCTCCCCTGTACCCCTCCCTAACACCTTACACCTCCTCCTGTCTGACCCACACCCTCCCCAGTACCCCTCCCTGTTACTCATCCTACTCCTCCTCCTGTCTGACCCACACCCTCCACAGCACCCCTCCCTGTCCAACACCCTACACCTCCTCCTGTCTGACCCACACCCTCCACAGTACCCCTCCCTGTTACTCACCCTACTCCTCCTCCTGTCTGACCCACACCCTCCACAGTACCCCTCCCTGTTACTCACCCTACTCCTCCTCCTGTCTGACCCACAGCCTCCACAGTACCCCTGTCCAACACCCTACTCCTCCTCCTGTCTGACCCACACCCTCCACAGTACCCCTCCCTGACACCCTAAACGTTCTCTTGACTGAACCACACCCTCCCCTGTACCCCTCCCTAACACCTTACACCTCCTCCTGTCTGACCCACACCCTCCCCAGTACCCCTCCCTGTTACTCATCCTACTCCTCCTCCTGTCTGACCCACACCCTCCACAGCACCCCTCCCTGTCCAACACCCTACACCTCCTCCTGTCTGACCCACACCCTCCACAGTACCCCTCCCTGTTACTCACCCTACTCCTCCTCCTGTCTGACCCACAGCCTCCACAGTACCCCTGTCCAACACACTACACCTCCTCCTGTCTGACCCACACACTCCCCTGTACCCCTCCCTAATACCCTACACCTCCTCTTGTCTGACCCACACCCTCCCCAGCATCCCTCTCTAACACCCTACACCTCCTCCTATCTGAACCACACCCTCCCCAGCACCCCTCCCTGTTACTCACCCTACTCCTCCTCCCGTCTGACCCACACCCTCCACGGTACCCCCCCCGTTACTCACCCTACTCCTCCTCCTGTCTGCCCCTCAGCCTCCACAGTACCCCTGTCCAACACCCTACACCTCCTCCTGTCTGACCCACACCCTCCCCAGCATCCCTCCCTAACACACAGCACCTCCTCCTGTCTGACCCACACCCTCCCCAGTACCCCTCCCTGACACCCTACACCTGCTCCTGTCTGACCCACACACTCCCCTGTACCCCTCCCTAACTCCCTACACCTGCTCCTGTCTGACCCACACCCTTCACAGTAACCCTCCATAACACCCTACACCTCCCCGTCTGACCCACTCCCACCCCTGCACCCCTCCCTAACACCATACACCTCCCCGTCTGACCCACACCCTGCCCAGCATCCCTCCCTGACACCCTACACCTCCTGCTGTCTGACCCACACCCTCCCCGTACCCCTCCCTGTTACTCACCCTGCACCTCCCCCTGTCTGACCCACACCCTCCACAGTACGCCTGTCCAACACCCTCCACCTCCTCCTGTCTGACCCCCACCCTCCCCTGCACCCCTCCCTAACTCCCTACACCTGCTCCTGTCTGACCCACAACCTCCCCAGCACCACTCCCTAATACCCTACACCTCCTCCTGTCTGACCCACACCCTCCCCAGTACCCCTCCCTAACACCCTACACCTCCTCCTGTCTGACCCACACACTCCCCAGTACCCCTCCCTGTTACTCACCCTACTCCTCCTCCTGTCTGACCCACACCCTCCACAGTACCCCTCCCTGACACCCTAAACGTTCTCTTGATTGAACCACACCCTCCCCTGTACCCCTCCCTAACACCTTACACCTCCTCCTGTCTGACCCACACCCTCCCCAGTACCCCTCCCTGTTACTCATCCTACTCCTCCTCCTGTCTGACCCACACCCTCCACAGCACCCCTCCCTGTCCAACACCCTACACCTCCTCCTGTCTGACCCACACCCTCCACAGTACCCCTCCGTGTTACTCACCCTACTCCTCCTCCTGTCTGACCCACAGTCTCCACAGTACCCCTCCCTGACACCCTAAACGTTCTCTTGACTGAACCACACCCTCCCCAGTACCCCTCCCTAACACCCTACACCTCCTCCTGTCTGACCCACACCCTCCACAGTAACCCTCCCTAACACCCTACACCTCCTCCTGTCTGACCCACACACTCCCCTGTACCCCTCCCTAATACCCTACACCTCCTCTTGTCTGACCCACACCCTCCCCAGCATCCCTCTCTAACACCCTACACCTCCTCCTATCTGAACCGCACCCTCCCCAGCACCCATCCCTGTTCCTCACCCTATACCTCCTCCTGTCTGACCCACACCCTCCCCCGTACCCCTCCCTGTTACTTACCCTACTCCTCCTCCCCTCTGACCCACACCCTCCACGGTACCCCCCCCCCGTTACTCACCCTACTCCTCCTCCTGTCTGCCCCTCAGCCTCCACAGTACCCCTGTCCAACACCCTACACCTCCTCCTGTCTGACCCACACCCTCCCCAGTACCCCTCCCTGACACCCTACACCTGCTCCTGTCTGACCCACACACTCCCCTGTACCCCTCCCTAACACCTCCTCCTGTCTGATCCACCCTCCCCAGCACCCCTCCCTAACACCCTACACCTCCTCTTGTCTGACCCACACCCTCCCCAGTACCCTTCCCTAACAACCTACACCTCCTCCTGTCTGACCCACACACTCCCCAGCACCCCTCCCTAACACCCTACAGCTCCTCCTATCTGAACCACACCCTCCCCAGCACCAATCCCTGTTACTCACCCTATAGCTCCTCCTGTCTGACCCACACCCTCCCCCGTACCCCTCCCTGTTACTCACCCTACTCCTCCTGTCTGACCCACAGCCTCCACAGTACCCCTCCCTGTTACTCACCCTACTCCTCCTCCTGTCTGACCCACACACTCCCCAGTACCCCTCCCTAACACCCTACACCTCCCCCGTCTGATCCACACCCTCCCCAGTACCCCTCCCTAACACCCTACACCTCCTCCCGTCTGACCCACACCCTCCAAAGCCCCCCTTGCTGTTACTCACCCTGCACCTCCCCCGTCTGATCCACACACTCCCCTGTACCCCTCCCTAACACCTTACACCTCCTCCCGTCTGACCCACACCCTCCAAAGCCCCCCTTGCTGTTACTCACCCTGCACCTCCCCCGTCTGACCCACACCCTCCCCAGTAACCCTCCTTGTTAGTCACCCTACACCTCCCCCGTCTGATCCACACACTCCCCTGTACCCCTCCCTAACACCTTACACCTCCTCCTGTCTGTCCCACACCCTCCCCAGTACCCCTCCCTGACACCCTACACCTCCTCCTGTCTGACCCACACCCTCCCCAGCACCCCTCCCTAACACCCTACACCTCCCGCTGTCTGACCCACACCCTCCAAAGCCCCCCTTGCTGTTACTCACCCTGCACCTCCCCCGTCTGATCCACACCCTCCCCAGTACCCCTCCCTAACACCCTACACCTCCTCCCGTCTGACCCACACCCTCCACAGTAACCCTCCCTGTTAGTCACCCTACTCCTCCTCCTGTCTGTCCCACATCCACCCCAGCACCCCTCCCTAATACCCTACACCTCCTCCTGTCTGACCCACACCCTCCACAGCACCCCTCCCTAACGCCCTACACCTCATCCCGTCTGACCCACACCCTCCACAGTACCCCTCCCTGTTACTCACCCTACTCCTGCTCCTGTCTGACCCACACCCTCCACAGATCCCCTCCCTGTTACTCACCCTACTCCTCCTCCTGTCTGACCCACACCCTCCACAGATCCCCTCCCTGTTACTCACCCTACTCCTCCTCCTGTCTGACCCACACCCTCCACAGTACCCCTCCCTGTTACTCACCCTACTCCTCCTCCTGTCTGACCCACACCCTCCACAGTACCCTCCCTGTTACTCACCCTACTCCTCCTCCTGTCTGACCCACAGGCTCCACAGTACCCCTGTCCAACACCCTACACCTCCTCCTGTCTGACCCACACCCTCCCCAGTACCCCTCCCTGACACCCTACACCTGCTCCTGTCTGACCCACACACTCCCCTGTACCCCTCCCTAACACCTCCTCCTGTCTGATCCACCCTCCCCAGCACCCCTCCCTAACACCCTACACCTCCTCTTGTCTGACCCACACCCTCCCCAGTACCCTTCCCTAACACCCTACACCTCCTCCTGTCTGACCCACCACTCCCCAGCACCCCTCCCTAACACCCTACAGCTCCTCCTATCTGAACCACACCCCCCCCAGTACCCCTCCCTGACACCCTACACCTGCTCCTGTCTGACCCACACACTCCCCTGTACCCCTCCCTAACTCCCTACACCTGCTCCTGTCTGACCCACACCCTTCACAGTAACCCTCCATAACACCCTACACCTCCCCGTCTGACCCACTCCCACCCCTGCACCCCTCCCTAACACCATACACCTCCCCGTCTGACCCACACCCTCCCCAGCATCCCTTCCTGACACCCTACACCTCCTGCTGTCTGACCCACACCCTCCCCGTACCCCTCCCTGTTACTCACCCTGCACCTCCCCCGTCTGACCCACACCCTCCACAGTACGCCTGTCCAACACCCTCCACCTCCTCCTGTCTGACCCCCACCCTCCCCTGCACCCCTCCCTAACTCCCTACACCTGCTCCTGTCTGACCCACAACCTCCCCAGCACCACTCCCTAATACCCTACACCTCCTCCTGTCTGACCCACACCCTCCCCAGTACCCCTCCCTAACACCCTACACCTCCTCCTGTCTGACCCACACACTCCCCAGTACCCCTCCCTGTTACTCACCCTACTCCTCCTCCTGTCTGACCCACACCCTCCACAGTACCCCTCCCTGACACCCTAAACGTTCTCTTGATTGAACCACACCCTCCCCTGTACCCCTCCCTAACACCTTACACCTCCTCCTGTCTGACCCACACCCTCCCCAGTACCCCTCCCTGTTACTCATCCTACTCCTCCTCCTGTCTGACCCACACCCTCCACAGCACCCCTCCCTGTCCAACACCCTACACCTCCTCCTGTCTGACCCACACCCTCCACAGTACCCCTCCGTGTTACTCACCCTACTCCTCCTCCTGTCTGACCCACAGCCTCCACAGTACCCCTGTCCAACACACTACACCTCCTCCTGTCTGACCCACACACTCCCCTGTACCCCTCCCTAATACCCTACACCTCCTCTTGTCTGACCCACACCCTCCCCAGCATCCCTCTCTAACACCCTACACCTCCTCCTATCTGAACCGCACCCTCCCCAGCACCCATCCCTGTTCCTCACCCTATACCTCCTCCTGTCTGACCCACACCCTCCCCCGTACCCCTCCCTGTTACTTACCCTACTCCTCCTCCCCTCTGACCCACACCCTCCACGGTACCCCCCCCCCGTTACTCACCCTACTCCTCCTCCTGTCTGCCCCTCAGCCTCCACAGTACCCCTGTCCAACACCCTACACCTCCTCCTGTCTGACCCACACCCTCCCCAGTACCCCTCCCTGACACCCTACACCTGCTCCTGTCTGACCCACACACTCCCCTGTACCCCTCCCTAACACCTCCTCCTGTCTGATCCACCCTCCCCCCAGCACCCCTCCCTAACACCCTACACCTCCTCTTGTCTGACCCACACCCTCCCCAGTACCCTTCCCTAACACCCTACACCTCCTCCTGTCTGACCCACACACTCCCCAGCACCCCTCCCTAACACCCTACAGCTCCTCCTATCTGAACCACACCCTCCCCAGCACCAATCCCTGTTACTCACCCTATAGCTCCTCCTGTCTGACCCACACCCTCCCCCGTACCCCTCCCTGTTACTCACCCTACTCCTCCTGTCTGACCCACAGCCTCCACAGTACCCCTGTCCAACACCCTACTCCTCCTCCTGTCTGACCCACACACTCCCCTGTACCCCTCCCTAACACCCT